>NW_027331941.1:1293062-1593062 GCF_048418815.1 Hemitrygon akajei
GAAAAGCTGAATCACAGCTCCCGCCCGTTGCGCCATGAAAAGCCGAATGGACGTTTCCAGGTCCGTGTAGAGGCACCGCAGCAAAATGAAGACAATCGTGCTTGTGGCCCAGCAGATGAGGAAACTCGCCGACAGGGTGAAGAGCAGAACGATGGAATGTCTCCGGCTCTTCATCTCCGGATCCTGCGGCTTCTCGCCAGTTTTCTATCCCCGGAGACCCCTGCGGACTCGGCTGGAGGCCAGGATCCGTCTGACGGTCACGATGTTCAGTAACAAAATGAGGGGGAAAGGAAGCAGCGGATATATAGGACCGTCCACCTAGGAAAACCAGTCAAACTGTGGATCCAGGTGAAGCGAGCTCTTGGACCTGCACGTCCTCCATTTCCCTTCCCAAATACTAATTCCAGCCTCTCGATGCAGGAATAATAAGGGACGTTCATTAAACAGAACACGACGCATATTGTGCCAATAACCCATCCCACAATTCTTGGATTACAATAACTTGTCTGAATGTTTGACCAGCAAATTGCCACAAAACGACACGTTTTGTAGCCAAATTCTAAGACACGTTTCCATGCGATATCAATGTGAAATTAATAGTAGGGTGGGGACATTCTGGAGGCAGAAAATGTTAGTTTAGTTCAACATTTTGTTACTAACCTGATGGGTGCAGAATATCATTGAGTGTCGAAGTGCCTGTTGCTGTGATGCACTGTTTTCGAAGTGAAGGAGAAAGAGCGCAATGTGCATAGGATGTGCATATCATCTGACTTGACACCTGTCCGGAGACTGGAGTGCAGAACGAAATAATTTGTGGTGCTGGAGAGAAGAGGGAGCGAGACATGAACATGCAGACACCAGGGGCGAGAGATTGGAAGAGAGGCAGCAGTGGGCAAAGACCAAAGGGAAACGGCAACGGTCGGAGAAAGTGAGCGAGAGGGTAAGGGAAGGTAGGTGGTGTAGTAGAATGCCGGTTAATTGGCGGAAAGAGCGGGGGAAAGTGCTCGTGATAGAGACGGACAACGCAGAGCGCCAGGATAGGAGGGGAGAGAAAGAAGCGAGGGTGAAAGAGCAAGAATTCGGAGGCGAAAGGTAATTGTGGAGAGGATACGTGTGAAAACAGTGTATTCCGGACTGCAGCAATAACGGCGAGAACGAAAGAGTGAGAGAAGAATTAAAGAAGGCGGTATGCTGTTGAGAGTACAAACACAGCGGGTGATAGCGGGACGGATAAAGATAGAGATTTTGGAAAGCGGTGTATATCAATAGAGAGACATCTCTGGAGTAAGGAAAATTGGAATAGGAGTGAGAGAGTAACTTCATGAAAGGAAACGTGTAAGACAGACGGAAATCACTGACTATACTAGGCTGTGGCGGTATTTGCATCACCTCCAGGGAGGAAAACTCCATTGTCTGAAGAGGTACAGACGAAAAGTGTTATTAATGTAGCCGGGTTCACCACAGAATAAGCCGTCCCAAACCCTGAGCACATCTACAAAGTTTTCTGGGCATTATGCAACCTCACCGTCTCCAACAAACAGGGCCATGCATTCTGCTCACTGCTACCATCGGCATGGAGGTAGAGATCCCTTACCAACAGCTTCAGAAGTAGGCACTGGCCTTACAAACATCAGCCTCCTGAACCAACGTGGATCACTTCACTCTCTACAACTCTGATCTGATCTCTCAATATAACTCACGGACTCATTTGCAAGTTGTTTTAATTGTTCTGTATTTATTATTATTGATTCTTTATTAATTTGCACATTTTGTCTACTTTTTAACATTGTTATTGATTGTCAGTCGGAATATGTCTACAGTTTTTCATTTATTCAGTTGTTTTTCTTACACTGTCAACAACCACAAGGAAGAGAATATAGGATAGTATTTGGTGACATATGCATAACGCGTACTTTGATAATAAATACACTTTTAACTATGAGCCTTGTATTTTTCTTTCGGGTGTGGAGATGGTGAGTATGGAGGACAGAGTGAAATCCTACTTTGTGTCCTATTGCAGGACCAAATCTCCTGTCTCGTGCTATGCGGTCGCATATTTCCTCAGTCCGCGGTGCTTCACTTTCGTAGTGTGGTAGAGTTTAAGCTGAGAATCTTTATAGGAATTTTCCGCGTTCAGTGTGACGTAAAGGATGCAACTTCTCCAGGCGAAACTATTCCAGCTGCGGACTGAGACGATAACTGCTGCTGGTTTGGGGAATTCTCACAGCGGCACTGAAGTTTAAATATAAGATAGGTAATTAGTAATTCCGCCTTTGGTGAGCCCATTTTGACGTGGAAAGCAGTATAAAACGTAGCATGTCGTGAATGCAATATTGATCAGAGGTAGTGTCGCCACTTGCACAGCTTATCCGCTATTCTATTTGCAAATGCGCCACCTGTTGACACGATTTGGAACTAAATTCACTAAACCCATCGCTAATAGCGCAATGGAATGGAAACGGATCTCGTTTTATTGTTCATTGCTGCGGCACAGAAAACGCGGGTTGTGGGGCTGCTGGGTATGAGTGTTGGGGAGGATGGTGCAATAAGGTAGAATAAACAGTACATTGCCGAATTTTTGATTGTTGAAACAATTCATTAGAATGTTTTATTTGCAGTTTCTTGGATAACAGGGTCATGTTGCGATGTATAAGGAGAAATTGGTAGTTCTAGAACAGAGGGAGCGTCGGTGGGTTAATTTGGCCCTCATGAAGGTATAATGGGATTCTGAACATTTTACAAGGAACTAGTTGTCCACGAAAGAACTGTATAACAGCAGACAGTGACATAACTAAGAAAAAATTAAATATTAATGAATAGATGGAAAACTTCATTTTAGTTTTATTTCGAAATCTAACAGAATAATAGGCCCTTGCAACCCAAGGAACACACCTGGCCAATTATGTCAATATGACCATTTCACCTCCTAACCAATGCGCCACCAGGATGATTAAGAAAACTTTAAAGTTCACCTTTAGCTTTTTTCGACTGTTACTACGTCTTAGACCGGTAGATCTTCGTTTGTCCTTGCTCAGTCGGTATTTATTATTAAACGCACCCTGGTAACAATGTCTTGTCACCGATCAAATCATTACAAGGCTATCCATTCCAACTTCCTTCATAGAGATGGCGCCATCGTTGGGTGCCCCCTCTTTCCGACGGCCAAGAATACGGTATCTCCGCTTGGGACATACACATGTAGACGTCTCTGTATCAATGATGGGGGCTTATATGGGAGGCAGGGTTTGAGGGTCGGCACAGCATTGTGGGCCGAAGGGCCTGTAATGTACTGTACTATTCTATGTTCTATATTCTAAATGTTTCAGCAAATATCCAGCTGACCGTGTTACCCACAGAGGAATACCTCATTCACTCGGTCCTCCTGAGTTCCTCCACATTTTGTATGAGTATCTCTTCCTTGTCTGGTTTTCTACAGATTGTGAAGTTCAATGTACCCCTTCCTCATGTGACTGTATATCCTGATAGTTGTTATCTGTCTCTCATCTCTCTCCTTAGTCGCTCCACAAGCCCTTCCTGATTAGGGATTTTGAATTACACCGAGAGCACAGTCAATGCTTTATTTATATTCAAAAACATTCCGTGTTTATTCGAGACATTCCCGTGTACGTTCCTGTTGCTGGCTACACAGAGACCCCCTACCAGCCCGCTGATTTTGCCATTTTTTGAGGGCCGATGTCAGGCACCGAAGCTCTGTAACGTGCACACAGTTAATGTTCACATCAGTGATAATGAGGGTGAAATTTTGAAAAAACAAACAAACTGTTGTTTTTCGAGGCGAATGCCACACAAAAGAAGTAATACGAGCCCATCCTCAAGTGCAATGACGACTATGTCACTTCCTTCGGGACTGAGTCTCAGCAGCGAGTGAATGAAGGTCGGTCCATCCGGTGCACGGCCAGGTTGCCTGAAACATTTGTGGTTCTGTCCAGAAATGCGAAGCTCTGAATTCGATTTGGAAGTGCGATCACAAAAGCCAGTGAGTTAAGAGCGTGCAACTGGTGCCTGGGAGCACTTCGGACTTCACAGTCTGTAGAAAACTAGACAAGGAGGAGATACTCATAGAAAATGTGGAGAAACTCAGGAGGACCGAGTGAATGACGTATTCATCTGTCGGTTACACGGTCAGCTGGATATTTGCTGAAAAATTTGCTGTTATTTTTATAAATGTGGAAGCGCACAATTCATTTTCGAAGTGAGCTCCCAAAGACCAACTCGTAACAGTGCTTTGAATCACTTCAGAATTCAGAGTCTGGACAAAAATAAAGATAAGAAGGAGATACACATACCAAATGCTGGAGAAACTCAGAAGTACCTCAGGATAGGAAGAAGCAGACGGCATTTCGGACCGAGATCCTTTATCAGGACCAATCAGCTCTAGCTGCCTTTTTAGAAGCACAGTATTGAAAAGAAAGCCGGGAACTTAACAGAAAAATAACGTGATAACAATAGAAAGCAAACACGAGGAAAACTGCAGATGCTGTAAATTCAAACAACACACACAAAATGTTGATGGAACACAGCAGGACATGCAGCATCTCTACGGAGTACTGTCGACGTTTCGGGCCGAGAACCTTCGTCAGGACTAACTGAAAGGGAAGATAGTAAGAAATATGAAAGTAGGAGGGGGAGGGGGAAATGTTAGTGGAAGACCAAAGAGAGTGGGGTGAAGCTGAGAGCCGGAAAGGCGATTGGCAAAAGGTATACAGAGCTGGAGAAGGGAAAGGATCTGGTCTGGAGACCTAGGGAGAATGAAAGGGGGAGGGGGGGAAGCACCAGAGGGAGATGGAGAACAGGCAGAGTGATGAGCAGAGAGAGAGAGAGAGAGAGAGAAACGAGAGGAGGGGGAAAAACTAAATATATCAGGGATGGGGTAAGACGGGGAGGAGGGGCATTAACGGAATTAGAGAAGGGTCACGGCCCGAAACGTCGACAGTGCTTCTCCCTATAGATGCTGCCTGGCCTGCTGTGTTCCACCAGCATTTTGTGTGTGTTTCATCAGGACTCACGAAAGGTCTCGGCCCGAAACGTCGACAGTGCTTCTCCCTATAGATGCTGCCTGGCCTGCTGTGTTCCACCAGCATTTTGTGTGTGTTTCATCAGGACTCACGAAGGGTCTCGGCCCGAAACGTCGACAGTGCTTCTCCCTATAGATGCTGCCTGGCCTGCTGTGTTCCATCAGCATTTTGTGTGTGTTTCATCAGGACTCACGAAGGGTCTCGGCCCGAAACGTCTACAGTGATTCTCCCTATAGATGCTGCCTAGCCTGCTGTGTTCCACCAGCATTTTGTTTGCGTCGCGATGACAATAGAACTCAGTCACCCCGGAATGCAGAGTCGGAGAGTGTGTGGTATTTTATTTCTAGTGTAAATATCGCAGGAACATAAATCTCAGGACGGTTTGTAGGCATAGGTCGCCACTTTAACAATAAATTTTCCTTGAACTTTGAAAATAAATTTGAAATTTTCATCACATGTCGACAGTCCTTAGAACTGCACTTACATTGTCGTTAGGTCTGTTGTCATGGGCTTAAGTCTGGGATTACGGGCAGCGTCTGCATTTGCAACAACACGATACCTTGCTAACATCTTCGTCACTTTCGGTGAAGCTCCAAAGTCAAAAAGAACCACAGACCAGCCGCCCGCAAACCTGCGATTAAAACCGAACAGCGATATTCCAACGTGTCCTCCATGTTCGCCGGTGCCATGTAGGAGTGTAATTGTGCAAATCGGCTCGTCGCGTTTGATCCGCTACTCAACTTGATATCCCTCTCAACTCTATGGATCCTGTCTTCTCCCCGTAACCTTAGATACCCATTTGAATCAGGATCCAATGTACCACCAATGTAAATATACACAGCGACCTGGCCCAACGTTTGTACCTTGAATAGTTGTGGACGAGCCCGTATGCCACGTTTAAGCATCTCAGGTAAGAAAATGTCTTTAACAGACAAAGAAACAGTACTCAAATAAGGATAATTGCTTGAATAACTAGAAAAATCGTCGACATTTTAGCTTGTTATTTCCATGGAGTGTTAACACATGCATAGTGATATACGACCGATCTTGCAAGTACAATAAGCACAAAAAGCAGCGATTTAAACGGAGAGAGGAGAAATGGGCTAAACATTCTATATCTGAATGCACGACGTTTCAGAAATAAGGCGGATGAGCTTGAAGTTCAGGTGCGAATGGGTAACTATGATCTGGTTGGGATAACGGAGACATGGCTGCAGGGAGATCAGACCTGGGAAATTATTGTACAAGAGTATATGTGCTATCGTAGGGACAGCAATGTGGGCAGAGGCGGTGGGGTGGCCCTGTTGGTGAGGATTGAGATTCAGAAGTAGAGTCTGTGTGGATAGAACTGAGGGGCAGTAAGGGCAAAAAGACCCTAATGGGTGTTGTCAACAGGCCACCAAAGAGTAGCATGGAGATTGGGTGCAAGTTGAATAGGAATTTAACATTGGCATGTGGCAAAGGTAATGTCGCAGTAGGTATGGGGGATTTCAACGTGCAGATGAAATGGGAGAATCAGTTTGGTCTTGGACCCCAGGGTAGGGAGTTTGTAGAGTGCCTACGGGATGCATTCTTGGAACAGCTTGTACGAGAGCCGAGCAGGGACAAGGTTATTCTGGATTTAGTGTTGTGTAATGAACAGGATTTGATAAGCGATCTAGAAGTAAAGGAGCCATTAGGAGGTAGTGCCCATAATATGATGTTTTTAATCTGCAATTTGAGAACGATAAGGGCAGATCGGAGGTGTCAGTGTTGCGGTTGAACAAAGGAGACTATGGAGCCATGAGGGAGGAGCTGGCCAAAGTTAATTGGACGGATATCCTAGCAGAAAAGACAGTGGCAATGGCAGGTATACTTGGGAATAATGCACAAGGTGCAAAAGCAGTTCATCCCCCGCAGAAGGAAGGATTCAAAGGGGGGAAAGGGGCCACAGTGGTTGACAAAGGAATTTAGAGATTGCATAGCATTAAAAAAAAAGGAAGTATGACAGAGCTAAGGTGAGTGGGAGGACAGATGATTGGGAAAATTTTAAGGAGCAACAGAACTTAACTAAAAAGGTAATACGGGGAGAAAAAATGAGGTACGAACGCAAGCTAGCCAGGAATATAAAGGAGGAAAGCAAAAGCTTTTTTAGGTATGTAAAGAGAAAGAAGATAGTTAAGGATAATGTTGAAGAATGAATTGGGTATAATTGTTATGGGCAACAGAGAAATGGCAGAAAAATTTAATAAGTACTTTAGATCTGTCTTCACTAGGGAAGACATAAGCAATCTCCCAGATGTATGGATGGGCCAAGGACATAGGGTAACAGAGGAAATGAAGCAGATTGACATTAGGAAGGAAACGGTGATGAGTAGACTGATGGGACTGAAGGCTGACAAATCCCCAGGTCCAGATGGTCTGCATTCTAGGGTACTAAAGGAGGTGGCTCTGGAAATTGCAGATGCATTGGTAATCATTTTCCAATGTTCCTTAGATTCAGGATCAGTTCCTGAGGATTGGAGAATGGCTAATGTTATCCCACTTTTTAAGAAAGGAGGGAGGGAGAAAACAGAGAACTATCGTCCTGTCAGCCTAACATCAGTAGTGGGGAAGATGCTAGAGCCCACTAATAAGATGAAATAGTGGCATATCCAGATAGCAGTGATAGGATTGGGCCGAGCCAGCATGGATTTACCAAGGGCAAATCATGCTTCACTAATCTATTGGAGTTTTTCGAGGATTTAACCAGGAAGTTAGACAAGGGAGATCCAGTGGATGTAGTGTACCTCGATTTTCAGAAGGCATTTGATAAGGTCCCACATAGGAGATTAGTGGGTAAAATCAGAGCTCATGGCATTGGGGGGAAGATATTGACGTGGATAGAAAACTGGTTGGCAGATAGAAAGCAAAGGGTAACGGTGAATGGGTGTTTCTCAGAAAGGCAGGTGGTGACTAGTGGGGTGCCACAGGGCTCGGTATTGGGACCACAGCTGTTTACGATTTAGATGAAGGCATTGAGAATAACATCAGCAAGTTTGCTAATGATACTAAGCTGGGTGGCAGTGTGACACGTGATGAGGATGATAGGAGAATTCAGGGTGACTTGGATAGGCTGGGTGAGTGGGCAGATACTTGACAGATGACTGCCGGTGGGAACGCAATGTAAATATGAGAACATATTCAGGTGTGCTGTCAAGTATTGGTTTATTGGGTGTTCTCAAAAGATTCAAAGGCTCATATATTAATATGTTTTCAAAGTATTTATTTGTTTATATTATTCGGTTGTAGTAATAAAGGAGATGTGTACTTCTGAGAAGCACGTTGTATTTTGTGTCTCTCCGCCTAACCGAGCGGAATCAGTGAACCTCTAGGAATACTGTGTGTGTCAAGTCTCTGGGCCAATCTTGCGGACGGTTGTCTCCGGTACTCCCTAATATTTTCCTGGGCACTGTTAAATATCCCAGATCTTTAGGTCTATTTCACTGGACACGTAAGCAGACTGTTTGACTCCTTACCCCTCCCCGCGGTTTGCCGGGTCCTGAAATAGGGTGGCAAGCAGTGAAGCCTCGGACCGAATCGTTCGCTTTTTATTGCTGACGATGGAGATATCTGTCCTGCTGTTCTCGCTGAACAATTTGCCTGTGTCACAACTTAGGTACACAAATGATATCCAGTAGCCCACCCACGTCAATTTTCGGTATACTCTGCGGACAGAATAGTGACTGAGTACACGACTGTTATAACACATGGGTATCTGAGTTACTATCGCAGTCCTGTCATCTTAAAACATTCTGACCATTGACCAATCCCACCAAAGCGGCGTTTACGCTTTCAGAACAGCCGGACACCTGATGTTTCAATCCTGTTTCTCTCGCCATTCGCTGTAATCTCTAAATTAGACTACTGTGCGTGAAAATCGCCGGACGTCAGACGCTGCTGAGATACTCAAACCACCTACTCTGGCACCAACAATCATTCCCTGTGACCATTAGACTTTCATCAGTGAAGGTCCAAAGACGATTATACATCACCGTCTGAGGATTGATCTGATCAGAGCAAGAACTGATCCCCTTCACCATGTCTATGGGTATGAATATATTCAGCTGCTGACACGTGATTGGCTGTACAAATGCTTACGGAAACGAACAGGAGCGCAAATGAACGTAATAAGTGGACACTGAGTGCATATTGTACCGTGAAAAATATAATCAAGTAATTTAACATAGCTGGGAAAGAGATATTTCAGGAAGGGACGGCAGAACATTTCTGCACAAACAGGCAGCACAATGAAGATTGTAATAAACGACCATTAAAAACATACTGCGAAATGCGGACACATCCTTTCTGGAACCATTGTAAAATCATGACGGTTAACAGCGCGTTAAACACTGACACCGCATGCTAAGAAGAATATGAATGGGAGAGAGGAGCGCAATCTTCAGCTGTTCCCTGAATCTGGTCTGGGTCACGCCGTATATGAAGGTGTCTGTGCAGCAGCTGAAAAGCTGAATCACATCTCCCGCCCGTTGCGCCATGAAAAGCCGAATGGACGTTTCCAGGTCCGTGTAGAGGCACCGCAGGAAAATGAAGACAAGCGTGGTTGTCGCCCAGCAGATGAGGAAACTCGCCGACAGGGTGAAGAGCAGAACGATGGACTGTCTGCGGCTCTTCATCTCAGGATCCTGCTGCTTCTCGCCAGTTCTCTGTCCCCGGAGTCCCCTGCGGACTCGGCTGGAAGCCAGGATGCGTCTGACGGTCAGGATGTTCAGTAACAAAATGAGGAAGAAAGGTAGCAGCGGATTTAACAGACGGTCCATCCAGTAAAACCACTCGAACTCAGGATACACGTGAAGAAGTCCCTTGGACATGCACGTCCACCATTTCCCTCCCCAAATACTAATTCCAGCCACTTGATGCAGGAAATAATAAGGGACGTTCTTTAAACAGAACACGACGTATATTGTGCCAATAACCCATCCGGCAATTCTTGGATTGCAGTACTTTGCCTGAATCTTAGACCAGCAAATGGCTACAAAACGATCGAAAGTGAACGCCACGGTAAGCCACACGGAACAATCTAAAGCCACGTAACAGAAGACGAAGTGGATCAAACAGAACGGAGGGGGAAGCAACAGCCAGTACGCTCGGTACGCCTCCACGGTCTGGAAGTACGCGACTTCGATAATCACCACCGCAAGATCGGCCACGGCCATCGCCACCAGATACCGAGTGATACCTTTGGACAGACCACACTTTCCTCGGCTGAGTACCACGATCGCCACTAGGTTAACTGTCAAAAAGAAATAAAAAAAGAAGAGGAGGAGTTCTGACATGCATAACATACAACCAAACTGCATTTTAAAATACAATTCCAACACTGCAAGACATCTTGTCATAACATTTATAATCTAAATCGCCATCGCTATAAGACACACACAGGGGAAATGTCACTGTTTGAAATTTCAAGGCAGACCTGAACGTGATTAATATTTTCCAGTCAAATGTTCGCGTAATGTGGAGATCTGTACCGCGTCTGGACATCCTGTCAGAGGAGTGAAACCGACTGTGGGCTTTTGCTGATGTATTCCATCCTTTTCCAGGTCCGACCATCAAAGTTCACCTTCCAGGGTAATACAGAAACAACGCGGGAGGAACTCAGCAGGACAGGCAGCACCTACGGAGAGGACTAAACTGTCTACGGTGTTGGACGAGGAAATCCATCAACTTTATCCGTCTGTCCCATGCAGGATACGCAAGCAGAAGCTGAGTTGACTCTGAACTGTTCCTTCAGTTTGGTTAATCCCATGACAGGGATGAAAATATAAATAAAAGGCTTTTATCAGCCACGTATTTGAATTTCGCTAATGCATTCCACGAGACAAAGTTCGCTTTTGATACGATATAGCAATGAATGTTGCTCCACGAGTGAACATGGCGTTCCCGATCTGTGGTCCATGGAACCCTCCGTTAATAGTTGGGGTGAATGTCATACAATCGGGACGCGATCCCCTGATGTAATCGTAAGCATACCTAATTGTCAGAGAGATTATGAACGAAGCAGTTCCAACAATGCTTGTGAGCAATCAGAGAAAAGACTGTATTAGGTTACTCCGTGAAATATGAAAGCGTTGAAACATCGTGGAAAGACGTAAATTAATTAGCGTGAGATGCCACCACTGCACCCACACAGCACTGGACATCAGAGAAACATTTAAAAAAATCGTTCAGGTAGCATCTATGAAAACAGATAAAAGGGTTGATGTGTCCGGCCAGAGTCTTCATTACTGAGCCTCTTCTCCCATCCTGTTATTACGTCCTATCCAAATATCTCGGCCTTAAACGACGTCTATTTCCCTCTGTAAAGGAAATTTCCCAATCAGGGGTTCATGGACTTCTCGGTTAATGGGAAGGGTCCGTGACATTAAAATAAACGGTTTGGGAAGACCTGCCATAATTGGTGATTTCATCAATCACTTTTGTGCGTGTGTCATTTTCGCTTTCTAGCGTTTGGTGAAACTCTCATGTTTACGGTCGGAACAAAGCTGAGTGTCCATGGTAATCGTCCAGCAGATCGTGATGATTTATGGATGAAACATGAAGTGAGAAATCGACTTCAATGCGACCTGCACACAGAATTATTCGACGTTCAGTGACGGCTAAAGACGATTCATTCGTCATATTTCAAAATCCCAATGTTTACGGCACACTTTACAGTGGGTATCAGGAAATAAAATTATTAATCGATTAATACATATATCACTCGATTAAATGGAAGGAAAAATGACGAGCGTGATGTTGAAATAAAATATTTCAGTTATTTTATTTCGGGTTAGGGTTAGGGTTAGGGTTAGGGTTAGGGCGGCACCGTGGAGGTCCATAGCGGACATAGCGGGGGTACACCCCACTGCCGCCGGTGTGGGATGGCGAGTCTGTCGGGACCGTGGGGACTTGGGGAAACTGAGGTGATTTTTTTCGAACTTACAGTCCTTTAACATCTTGGACTATTATTAATGTGCCCATTGTCTGCATTTTATCAATTTGGCTGTTGTTTGCACTGTTGTAACTGTGTGGTTTTGTGCAGGTCAATACATATGATGTGTTGCAAATCCAGTCATGAATTTACACTCATCATTGGCGGTATTGGATTGTGGGTGTTCCTTGCAGATTAAAGCCATTGTCGGGATATCGCAGTCTGAATTTTGTTTCAAAAGGGCAAAAATGGCACAATTGGAATGCCATCAATCGGTCTGTCCCGTGATTTCAGAGAACAAGAAGCATTCCCATCTTGGTAAAACTCCCAATTTCCCATCCTTTTCTGTGGCACCTTGAACTGTTGGCCGGCCGATCGCAATGATGGTAGTTTCAGCCATCAGACATTCGTCACTGTTTCATGTGCTGGATTTCCACTTCCTCCTCCGCCACACGACTCGTTATTTGTGCCCCAGAATATTGGTAGGCGTGTCCGCGTCCCACAACTCAATTATGAGATGGATTTGGGGAACAGACTTCCAAAGTGCTGCGACGCGGAACAGTTACGGTGGGAATAGTGAGCAGGTTGATTAACGTCCGCATTATCCTCATCTCCACAGATCAATATTGCACTTTCTCCGCGCTGAGGTTTATATCTCAGTCCACACTTAGAGAAGTGAAGAAAAGGTTAAGGCTTTTATCATATAACTCATAGATACATTTCGTAAGCTATATTTATGTCACATCTTTTAAAAATATGGCGACTGATTGAGGTTGTTATACGATTTGGAAAGTCAACTCTTCTTAAATTATAATCAGCAGCATATAAGTTTTACAGACAAGGTTATCATTCACTAAATCATGAGTTTTGTGATCAGAGTTAAAATTGAACATACTCCATCATGAACAATGTCCAACATGGAAAATTAATGGATGCTTTGGACTCAGATTAAGCACTTTTTATGTTAAGTAAGTTGAAGTCTTACTAAACGTAAAGTTTGTTAAGGTCACAAGCCCCTGAAAGCAGTTCCCAAAACAGTCGGCAGTGTTATGACTGTCTGCATCCGCCTAGTGCCATTCTCCGGATTTAACATGCTTTAGGTAACGGTGAAGGCGAAAATAGCTGAAACTCTATTGCGTTACCAATGTAAAGCAGCAGGGACCAAGGAAATATGAAAATGGATCGTTGGCGGGTGCAGAATTGAACCCGTTATATGAAACAGAGGACAGTTCCACTCCTTCCTCCACGCTATCTATCTTTTGTCTTATTCAGATCCTGAAAGGTAGAAAGTCAAAGTTCAATATCACTGTCTTATCAAAGTGCGTATATCTCCCAAAGTACAAACGGAGATCCATTTCATAGTCCGTATTCACAATTGAAGAGAACAACAGCGATGTGCAGGAAAAGATAAGGTACTAAAATGTAAAACAGTAGCCATAATAAATATAAAATAATACTGAGGATATCGGTTGTTTAGATCGTTGATTTAATCGTTTCACTCACCTTCTTGCAGGAAAAAAGGTTGACCAACTGTCATATGTACCGGTCTGTGAAGTGAGCCATTTCCCAAAATATCAAGATAAAGGCCGGAACTTAAGCGTCCATTGTTTAAGCTTCTCCGGAAACGCCCCAGACCTACTGAGATCCTCCATATTTAATATATACATTTGTTGTTCTGTATTGCCAGCATCGGCGAAATATCCTTTGTTAATGGAGTAATGATGAATACACTTCGTGCGGTCGACCAATAGATCTGCAATGTTCTGAACGACTGGAAGGCGCATTCACTACACCGGTCTCATTTGCTTGCTCTTCCTCTTGTCCCCCTCTCACAAACACCTCAACACCTCAGATACTCTCTCTCTCTCTCTCCCTCTCTCTCTCTCTCTCTCTCTCTCTCTCTCTCTCTCTCTCTCTCTCTCTCTCTCTCTCTCTCTCTCTCTCTCTCTCTCTCTCTCTCTCTCTCTCTCTCTCTCTCTCTCTTATATATATAAGCGGGTGATGGGGGCTGATGATATTGCTGAAGCGAGGTTGATGCCTGAGCGCGGTAGGGATTCTTTCCGGTTCTAAACCTTTCTGTCATTCAGACTACAAGTCTTTCCTCTGTTCCTTGGATGTCTGCGAAGAGAAGGAATTTCCGGTTCTATTATGTATGCATTCTCGATTGTCAAATGGAAAAATTTGTTTGAGAGAAAGGGAGAGAGAAGGAGTGGAGTGGAAAGAGGGGGAGAGGTAGAGAGAGAGAAGCTGAGAGACACAGGGAAGATAACGTGAACCTTGGCAAAGGATCTGGGAAGATATGTGCCGTAGTGGGAAGAACTGGGACAAAAGAGGATAGGCAACTCTTTCGTGACACACCATTGGGTTCAGAATAGAGCTTTTACCCGATAAGCATGGGGATTCCGATCAAACGTCGATAATTTCACTCACCTCAACACTGAACAATGACAGAACAATCAGCTGGATCACATTCAACCTATTAAACATTCCATGTTCTCAATATTACTTCTTATTATTGTCTTTTTTGTAACTGCCCAGTTTCTCTTCATATGTTTATCGGTTGAATCGCTAACTGTTGTTTGTTTGTGTGTAGTTCTTTGTCGATTCCATTTTTTTTTTGTTGTATCTGCAATAAATGCCCGGAAGAAAATGGATCTACGGGTAGTATATGGGAACACAATTCCACTTTGAGCGTTGAGCATCTTTTTCTCTCTGTGTGAGTGAATGTCTTTGGCATTCACCTCTTGAAAGCAAGTAGATGGAGTTTCGACAATGTTTTTCTCTTCGCAATGCCCGGTTCCTTGATATTACGGGCGTTTGTTGCAGCTGAAAGTCGAAGAACTGAGGGGTTGGCACCACAGTTCATCCGCCGTGGTCATATTCGGGTTGAAAGGACTGCGGGCCAGGACGCACAGCCATAGCAGCCGTGATCACCGCGAGGGGAAACGGGGCTGAGGTGCGGAGGGAAAGGACAGATTAGCCATGATCATTATGAAGAACCGAGGTGAACTGAGGAGCAAATGTCCCTCTCCGAACAGCATGCGTCTACAAGGACATTTGAAAAGAGAAGGACTGAATTAACTTAATGGTCAGCGTGTCTGGATCATTCGCCAGCGGGAGACACTTGATGTATCTATAAAGCAAATGTAATCTGTGGATCATTTACCAGAGGAGGAAGGTTAATACAGCAGTGGTGTTTTTCTTTGATTGGTGATGTGATATTGTACTGGATTTCCGAAAGTGAACAGTAAAGTAGAGGTGAAGTGCCTTCTGATCTTTATCTAGTCTTTCGCACGGTCATTCTCAAAAGACGATACTCCCGGCACTTGATGAAATCGTCCATTAATAACGATTTCCAAATACTTGGGAATGGCTGACACAGCGATTAGAACACAGGCATTGGAATACATTTGTGCCCCTTTTTATCTGTCAGGCATGTACCTATCTAGGAGTTTCTTGAATGTCCTTTATGTCTCGCCTCTAAAACCAGGCCGGGAGGTGGACAAACCCCGCCCCTCCCTCTTTAGTACAACCCTTGGTGTTGCTCCAAACAAAGGCATTGCGGTTAAATCCCGGAGAAAGTAGTCTTTCATCCTCAAAAGGAGAGATGGCTGAAAACGAATATTTTGTCGCCAGAGCAGGGCGCCTCTGTGGCGTAGCTGTCTGTTTCCAATGGAATTTCAGCGGCCTTTGTCCATAGCGGTGTCTGGGGTTCATAATCTGCCATTAAACTGGTCTGAAAATGAACAATCATTCAGGGCGAAAAGCGCAACCCGGCAGGGCCACAATTGAAGTACTGAATCCTTCTTGGAGCAGACGTGATTCTTTGGAGAAGAGAAATCTTTGTCACCGTGAGGTGAAGTAGTAATTTAGCAGCGGAAACGTGTTAAGAGTAGGAGTTCTTGCAGTTATCAATGCAAACGCTAGGGGACAGTGTGAGCAGCAGTGTGCTAATGATGCCCAAGTCCTCCTTTATGAGTCATCATTTCACCATGCCTGTGATGTGATCAGTTTTCTTTGGAGAACATATAATTCAGGTTGTCGAATGTGGCGGGTGCAGACTCGAGAGCTCAGCACCAGGCAGGTTCTGAAACTACGTTGGGCAGCATGACGGCGATTTTATTCAGATCGCCTATCGCGGCGGTGTCTGCTGCAGTTCAATGCTAGACATGGACACGGAGGAGCAGAAATGGTCCATTCGGTCAAGGGACAATATTCAATATCCATTAGACAGTAGGTGCAGGAGTAGGTCATTCGGCCTTTCTAGCCAGCACCGCCATTCAGGTTGATCATGGCGGATCATACACAATCAGTACCCCGTTTCTGCTCACTCCCCATATCCCTTCACCCCGCTATCTATAGAGAGCTCTATCTAACTCTGTCTTAAAAGCATCCAGAGACTCGGCCTCCACTGCCGTCTGTGGCAGAGCATTCCACATACTCTCTGGGTGAAAAAGTTTTTTTTCGTATCTCAGTTCTAAATGGCCTACCCCTTATTCTTAAACTGTGGCCTGTAGTTCTGGACTCACCCATCTGCGGGAACGTACTTCCTGCCTCCAGCGTGTCCAATCCCTTAATAATCTTAATCGTATATTTTTCAATCCTCCGAATCCGATCCACTATTCCATAAGGCAGATTCCACCCCACCCCCCCCCAAAGCCATTCCTCTGCCATATCACTCGTAATCACTGACACCCTTACTTATTTGAACACTATCTAACTTCGCTTTAACTGCAGCCAAGGCCTTGCCATTGACAATTAGAATAAAACCTCCTCAGGTAATTTCACCGGCTGAGGGCAATAATCTCAGTGTCCATTTCTCACCTGGACACTCCCTGTCCTCGGAGATTTGGAAGCGCGACGACTGCAGACGTCTCGGCTTCCCAGCTAGGAAAGATGGCTTCACAGTGCAAGTAGTGGAAATATTGAAATCTCTTCATATTAATTGCGATTAACTAACCTGCAGGGCGCTGCTTCGTACTGCAGACACGATATGAGACTGACTGCTTTGTGCAGAACATTTTGACTTGGAGGCTTTCTGGGAAGACTGTTAACAACACAAGGAAAAGAGAGACAAAATAAATTTGCCATGGATGTGTACCGGACAGTGAGGGAGGTTTCCAAAGCTTGCAGAGGGATTTAGACCAGCTGCAAAAATGGGCTGAGAAATGGCAGATGGACCTTAATGCAGAAAAGTTTGAGGTATTGCACTTTGGAAGGGGAAACAAAAGTAGAACATACAAGGTAAATGACAGGACTCTCAGGAGTGCAGTAGAACAGAGGGATCTGGGGATACAGATAATAATCCCCTAAAAGTGACGTCACAGGTAGATAGGTTCGTAAAGAAAACTTTTTTCACAATAGTCTTTATAAATCAATGTATTGTTTCTAACTGTCGGTAGAGTTGGAGAACTGGGACACAGAGCTTTGGTCTTGGGAGAACAGGAACACAAGCATACAGCCGGGACCCCTCCTTGGTAACAGGACTTGGGGCCGGGGCTCTGCACAGGGTCTGGACCCCTCCTTGGGAGCAGTACGTAGGGCGGGGACTCGGACACAGAACACAGACACACAGTTCCTAAAACAAGGTAGCGGCAAACTACCGGACCTACCCAGCGAAGGAGTGGACACAGAGACGGTGAAAACGATAGAGAGTTCCTTATGTAGATACAGCAAGTCTCCGGTCTTGCACCGAAGGTAGAATTTGATAGCGATACGTACGAGGACGCAGGCGAGGACTGGACTAGAGTTAGGGAAGGGAAAGGACATAGACGTGGAGCTGGGACAGGAACACAGAGACTTGTCCTTGGCAGAACTGGAACACAGAGCCTCGGCCTTGGCAGAACAGGAACACAGAAATTCGTCTTGGGAGAACAGGAACACAGAGAAATGAAACACAGAGAAGGGACGCCTCCTTGGGAACAGGACTTATGGCCGGGACTCGTACAGAAAACACGGAGAGACGGTTAGCAACACAAGGTAGCGACGAACGGCCGGTCCTACCCAGCGAAGCGTGAACACAGAGACGGTTCCAAACAACGATAGACAGTTCCTTATCTAGACACAGCAACGCTCCGGTTTTGCTGCGGCAGTACAACTTGACAGAGATACAGGTGAAGACGCAGGCGAGGTTGCAAGCAAAGGGCTTCAGGAGAAAGGTGAAGGGAAGGGAAGGAAACAGTGCAGCATATGAAGCTGAACCCAGTGAGCTGTTTATGTTGCCAGCCCAAAGTAGGAATTAGATGCCTCAATTGGAGCACCCAACAGAAAAAGGGAAAACCGGAAGACCTGGAATAAGGAACGAGGGGCCGGACCGTGAACCAGAATGCGGACTTCACGGATCGCACCATGACATTCACCACCCGCATCTCCTCCCCTTCGTTGGGAGCCTCCTGGATACCCAAAAGGCTTCCCCAGACTATGGACGACACGGGCGGGTGGGGAGGCATTCAACAGGAGAGAACACAGGATGTCGAGAGTAACACGACAGTGGCTGTGTCGCTGGGTCTGTGCTTAGCTGGACTGCTCTGTCATTAGGTGGGCGCTGGGAGAGGTCGTAAATGCAAGGCACAGACACTGAAGTCCAAGGAACTGGACTGGACTTGTTCGGGACGGGACAGGACACAGACGGGGAGCTTGGACAAGAACACAGAACCCTTGGTCCTGGCAGAATAGAGCCACAGAGCCTTGGTCTTCGGAGTACTCATTGCTATAGATAACAGAGAATCCCACAGAATTTAAAATTAGTTGAGATTCGCATCAGACTGAGCACGTATACACAATGAAAGTTTACAGATCTCTTGAGTACAAAAAGCAGCCTTGGTCCATGAGCTGGCAATGGATGCACTGGCAATGGAGTGTGTGCAGGGGAGGTCACGGGAACGATCCTGGAAATGAGAGGGTTACGTTATGACGGACGTTTGACGGCTCTGGCCTCCGTGTTCGCTGGTGGTATGGCCAATGACGTGTTGTTGTGGGGAGGGGTGGGGGTTGCTGGTACGCCGCCTCAATGCAAGTTGCCAAATAATGAGTGGGCGTGAAGATTCTGTTTCCTGTCTTTGGCAGCTCTAGCAGTAGAGATTATAGCCTCATACTAGAAGGGCCTTCGTTTAGAAAAGAGCTGAGGAAGAAGGCAGGAGAATGTGATTGAGAGAGATACTAAATTGGAGCTAAAGGAATGCTGGATCAGACTCGAACGGACGAATAGCCTAACTGTAATATCGCACTTTACTCTCACTGTAGATATTCCTGTACTGGTCAGTTCCCCCATAATTGTGCGCGCGTTACATTGGATATGTACTACGAAAGTCGGATATTTGGCTTGGAAATAATCCCAGTGGATTTGGATAACCATAACCAATAACCAATCATGTTGTCCGGAAAAAAGAGGACCTTATTTTACTTCAGGAATGCAGGGCAGGACAGTTCTTGAGAAACACGTTATTCAGCGAACGCAACGAACATTCTAAATATTGTCAATTGTCAGCTTCCTGGCACGACTGCTGTCGAGTCATTTCCGGAAATATCGTATTATTCAACACAGTTAACCGAGCGCTAAGCACGGCCTGAAGATTTTAACAAGCAACTGTACGGGGGAGAGCGCCGCAATCTTTAGCTGCTCCCTGAATTTGGTTTGGGTCACAGCGTAAATGAAGGTGTTTGTGCAGCAGCTGAAAAGCTGAATCACTGACCCCGCTTGCCGCGCCCTAAACAGTCGTAAAGACGTTTCCAGGTCCGTGTAGAGGCACCGTAGGAAAATGAACACAAGGGTGGTTGTCGCCCAGCACAAGAGGAAACTCGCTGACAGGGTGAAGAGCAGAACCATAGACTGTCTTCGGCTCCTAATCTCCGGATCCTGCTGCTTGTCGCTATTTCTCTGTCCCATGAGTCCCCCGCGGCGTCGACTTGACGCCAGGATCTTACGGACGGTCAGAGTGTTGAGGAACAAAATGACGAAGAAAGGAAGCAGCGGATTCAACAGACGATCCACCCAGTAAAACCACTCGAACTCAGGCTCCATGTGAAGACCCCACTTGATACGGCATTTTGTCGAATGACTATAGACTCGTTCCTTATGCAGAATATAATAGGGGATGTTCTTTAAACAGAACACGACGCATATTGTGCCAATAACCCATCCCGCAATTCTTGGCGTACAGTACTTGCTCCGAATTTTAGACCAGCAAATGGCCACAAAACGATCGAAAGTGAACGCCACGGTAAGCCACACGGAACAATCTAAAGCCACGTAACAGAATACGAAGTGGACTAAACAGAACGGAACTGATGGCCGAAGCCAGTATACTTGGTACGTTTCAACCAGCTGGTAGAACGCGACTTCGATGATCACCACCATTAGATCGGCCACGGCCATCGCCACCAGAAACCGAGTGATACCTTTGGAGAGACAACACTTTCCTCGGCTGAGTATTACGATCGCCACCACATTAACTAGCAAGAAAGAAAAGTAGAGTTATGACATCCATACCACACAAGCAAACCGCGTCTCACACTGCAGAAGTTCATGTGATCATATTCGGAATCTAAACCATGGCAAATAGCTGGGGCATATATGGAGAAACTCAGTCTGAAATTTCAGTAAACACTATACTTTGGTTAAAATTACTGGTGTGGGAAGTTTGCGTGCTGTGGAGAAATGTACCACTGAGTGAAGACACTATTAGGTGGACTGGCCTTCTGCTGCCGTCGCCCATCACTTTCAAGACCTGACGTTCAGAGATGCTCTTCTGAACAACCACTGTTGTCCCGACCGGACAGTCAAGTTACTGTCGCCTTCCTGGCAGCTTGCACCGATCTGTCTATTCTCCCCGATCTCTCTCATTCACAATGTGCCTTCGCCCAGAGAGCTGCCATACACTGGATAGTTTGTAGTTTCAGACTGAGTACCTCGGCAATTACATGAGCACTTTAAAATATTGTACCGTGACATGAAATACATGATATTGAGCATCGGTTTTCCCCGTAGCAGGCAGCAAGTAATCCTGGGAGTGCGGGAAAAGCCTAGCTGTTTCATTCCCCACTCCCCCTCACCGATTGTAAAACGGGGAAATTCCAAAGCCGCCGATTTTGCAGATGCTGGAAATCAATTATAATGCAGACAAAATGCTGGAGGCCCTCGGCATGCCAGACAGCACCTATGGAAATGAATAAACAGCCGAGGGTTTAGACTTGGAAATCACTCATCTTTACCATTGTGCCTGATGCAGGAATCCACAAGCCTCAACTGAGTTGAGTTTAAATTGCTTCTTCCGTTTAGGGACACTTCCGGAATGAAAATAAAAATAATAATAAAAAAAACAGTCAGACACGTTTGCATATAGACAAAGCTTTGCACTAAGTAATATTCGCGTTTGGTATGATCTAGAAATGAATGGTGCCCAGGCTGTCAGCTCGGAATTCCCACCCCGCCGTCCACGAACCCCTCGGTTAATGGTCGGGGTCTATGGCATGAAAAGGGTTGGAATCTCCTGGTAAAAACCTAAAGATCGCCAGCTATGAGGGAGATTATGACGGAAGCAGTTCCAACATTGCCAAACAATAATAAGAGGACGCACTGTATCCAGCTACTCCGTGGATTTCGAAAGTGTAGAACCAGTGTGGGAAGACTTAAAATAATTAGCAGAATTTGCAGCCACTGCCTGCACACAATACCCAGAGTAACTGGTACAAAATACTGAAATAACTCGGTGAGGCTGCATTTCTGAAATCGGAGAAAGAGTTTCCGCTTCCGGCCCAGACTTTTCATCACTGGTCCTCGGCTCCCACCCTCTTCCTATGTCTTCTCCCGCCATGCATTGTGGTTCAGAGGCACTGTCTCAGCCAGAAACAGTGACCGTTAATTTCTCTCCATAGTTCAGGGCTTCCCAACCTGTGGTCTACGGACTTCTCGGTTAATGATAGGGTTCCATGGCGTAAAACGTTTGGGAAGCCCGCCCTGTACCTCCCTGACCTGCGCAGTTCCTCATTCACATAGTGTGTGTTTTACTGTGCATTTCGGCGTTTGCAGAATCTGTTATGATTATAGATGAAAGGAACCTGAATGCCCATGGTCATCGTCGAGTAGATCGCGATGGTTTAAGCCTGAAAACATGTTGATATAAACAATTTAACTGCGATCTGCACACACCATTCTTCACTATTTAGCGGACGGCTAAATATCTTTAAATTAACATAGTATAAAATCTCAGAGTCAATCGCAGCGTTAAACAGACGCGCCAGCGCAACGTAATTAATGTCAGCAGTCACGGGGCTGACAAAGGCGAGGAATGGGAGCGATTTGTTACAACAAACCAGCGATCCTTCCCTGACCAGGACGGGTTCTGAATTGGGGGATACGGTGCTCAAGGCATCAAATGATAAAGATGTATTGCGGTCAATGACTCTCAAATGAACTGATACTGAGAGAGCATGTGTTCATTTACCGACTGACCAAGCAACGGGACAGCGGAGTCAGAGCCTGGAGGCTCCGCAGAAGGTTGGGTACACCTCAAAATATAACTTTCAGTGATATGGCTCAGATGATACACGGTCGGTTAACAATTACATGGAATTTTTCAAAAGGTTTCAGACATTATAGTTTGGATGAGGAAGAGCAACCACATGAACAGGAGTCTCTTCTTTACTTCCGCTCATCCCACTTTCCCAAACTGGACCAAGGCACGCGCATCGGCTCGAGGCATCCCGGCTTCTTCCTTGGTTATGTCGAGCAGTCCATGTTTGATTCCTTCCCGAACTCACAGTTCTAAGCCGATATTTGGCGTATGTGACTTGGTGCGTTACTGGCTGGGGGTGGGATCAGTGACCCCCTATGTTTAATGTAACATGTGTTTGTCCGATACGTGAGTGCATACTGAGGTGGTCTGACTGTCGGACTACCACGCAACATTCCCGAGGTCTGTAAAATTCCTCGGTGCCAAACTTCTCCTACCGCCCATGCAAGGAAATTGTATCCCAACTCACCCCAATCCTGGCCTACGGTGTGAATTAAATTAAGATTCATGCTTGGATTATTGTGTACAGTGTTGGTCATCGAATCACAGGAAGGATATTAATATGTTTGAAAGGGTTCAGAGAAGGTTTACAAGGAATTTGCCGGCACTTGAGAAACGGAGTTACAGAAAAAGGTTGAATAGGTTTGGAGAATGTGGTTGAGAGGGATAATATATCGGTAATAATAGAATGCCAGAGCAAACACGATGGGTCAAATGCCCTATTAGTGCCCTCTAAATCGTATGCTCTTAGGTGGAGTTGCTGTTCTCTAATTGTGACTATCCGCTTTATTGAAAGAGGTAAATTCAATGCCTATAATAAAACAGAAGATACTTGATTCATGGTTTACTGTAGCTAGGCTTCCGGCATATGAAGTCACAGTTCATCGTATTTCGGAACCGAAGCTGGGGACTTCAGTTTAATCATAAAGAACAGTATAATGCAACATAACTGATGTGGCTAACACGAGAGGGCACAGTTTAAAGGTGCTTAGAATGAGGTACAGAGGAGATGTCAAAGGTAAGTTTTTTTTTTACGCAGAGAGTGCTTTGTGCATGGAATGGGCTGCCAGCGCCGGTGGTGGAGGCGGATGCGATAGAGTATTTTGGGAAACTACTGGATATGTACAGGAAGCTTGGAACAATAGAGGACGATTTCCAAAGTGAGTACATGCTCGGCACAGCATTGTGGGCCGAACGGCCGATATTGTGCTATAGGCTTTCTATGTTTCTATGTTTAGGAGTTCCGGACAACTGATTGGCATCAGTTCTTGAAATCAGACTGGCACAAGCAGGAAAATATGAATAATAATCAAATATATGTTATTTATTGTACTGATCTAAAGAAAGGGACTGATAACATTAGTGAATAGATCTTTGTAAAAGCCTGACCTGGTATCTCCAATGTCTTTCAATGGAGAGACTTTACCTGGCCACATGTCACTAAATGCGGTGCACATGAACCATCTCCAATGATCGGGAAAAAGATATACATGTACGGTTGGGTCCTGATGATGACACTCGGACAAAATCTTTTGTTTGGTTGGTTTTTTTTTATCGGAGATGCCAGTCCTACCAGTTTCAATTTGTCCGCGTTACGTTGAATGTTTGCAATGAATGTTGGAAAACGTGGCGTGGAAGTGTAACTAATAAAGTGGCCAATGAGAGTATATTGCATCGTGAAAAAACTTAACCAATCAATATAAGTTATACTGGATAGTCATTATTTTTCTCCAAGATGAAGGACAGGAAGTACAGATTATGATCCGAGTACAACAAACATTTTAAGGAATGCCAATTATAAACTTGCTTCCATGACTGCTGACGAGTCGTTTTTGGAAAAATCATACAATTCAACACATTTATCTGTGCACTAAGCACTGCCTCACCATCTTAACAAGCAAATGAATGGGGCTGAGCGCGGCAATCTTTAGCTGCTCCCTAAATTTGGTCTGGGTCACACTGTATATAAAGGTGTTCGTGCAGCAGCTGAAAAGCTGAATCACTGTCCCTGCTTCCTGCGCGATCCAAAGTCGGATAGACGTTTCCAGGTCCGTGTAGAGGCTCCGCATGAAAATGAAGACCAGGGTGGTTGTCGCCCAGCACAGGAGGAAAATCGCCGACAAGGTGAAGAGCAGAACGATGGACTGTCTCCGGCTCCTCATTTCCGGGTCCTGCACCTTCTCGCTTTTTCTCTGTCCCCTGAGCCCCCTACGGACTCGGCTGGACGCCAGGATCTGTCTGACTGTAAGAATATTGAGGAACAAAATGAGGAAGAACGGGAGCAGCGGATTCAAAAGACGGTCTAACCAGTAAAACCACTCAAACTCCGGATTCATGTGAAGAGCCGATTTCTGACCGCATTGATTCCAATAAATCCTGGCGCGTTCCTTGTGCAGGAAGTAATAAGGGACGTTCTTTAAACAGAATGCAACGCATATTGTGCCAATAATCCGTCCTGCAATTCTTGGCGTACAGTACTTGGTCTGAATCTTCGACCAGCAAATGGCCACAAAGCGATCGAAAGTGAACGCTACGGTAAGCCACACGGAACAATCTAAAGACACGTAACAAAATACATAGTAGACTAAACAGAACGGAAGTGATGGCTTAAGCCAGTATACTCGGTAAATTTCAACTAACTGGTGGAACGCAACTTCGATGACAACCACCATTAGATCGGCCACAGCCATCGCCACCAGATACCGAGTGATACCTTTGGAGAGACCACACTTTCCTCGGCTGAGTATCACGATCGCCGCCAGGTTAGCTGTCGAAAGGAAAAGTAGAATTACGACAACTGCAACATCCAATCAAACTGCGTTTCCAAAGGTAAATCTTGCACTACAGTCCTCATTGATTAACGCGTGACTAGAGCCATGAAATTTCAGGAAATGCGCATCGGTTGCCCCCGTACCATTTAGCAAGAAATCATGCAAGTGTGGGTGAAGACGAAGATATATGCCGCATATTTAAAACGGAAAGAAGTTCCAAACCAGGCGCTACTGCATATGCTGGAAATCCAGGTTAACACAGACAAAATGCATGTCAGGCAGCACCCACGGCGGAAGGGGAGCAATAACAAGTCGACGGTTTTGGACGAGGAAATCCATCAACCTTCCCCTGGTGCCTTATGCAGGACTGCACAAACACCAACAGAGTTGAGTCTGAGCCGGTTCTGCAGTTTAGGAACTCCTCAAGTTTGTTAATAAATAAATAAATAAATAAATCCTGTGTAACGTATCACCTTGAAATTCCCACAGACCCTTCCCTCGGTTACTTGGTCGGAGTCCATGGCGTATAAAAAGTGTGTGTGATCCCCTTGTAGGAACGTAAAGATGAACAATTGTGAGAGAAATCATGAAGGAAGCAGTTCCAACAATGTCAAGCAACAAGAGAGAGAGAGAGAGAGAGAGAGAGAGAGAGATGTTTAAAGTTGTTCTTGTGAATCTCAAAAGCGTAGAACCACCGTAAAATGAGTTAAAATAATTAGCATAAGTTTCCGTCACGGCACACACACGATACTGGAAAGAGGTTAACAGGGACAAAATATTGAACGAACTCGGAGTGGCAGCTTCTCTGAAAACTGAGAGAGAGTTAATGTTTTTAGTCGTGACCCGTCATCATTGCTTCTCGGCTCACACTCTCCTATTATAGCTTCGACCCCCATCCATTCTGGTACTAATGACCTGTCCCAGCACGAAACACCGACTGTTCACTTCTCTCCATAGATCAGGGATTCTCAACCTGGGGTCGACCAACCTCTGGGTTAATGGTTGGGGTGTTCTCCATAAAGAAAAATGGTTGCCCTGCCACAGTTGCTGCCTGACCTGAGGTGCTACTCAGTCAGTTTTTTGTGTGTTATTCCGGCATACAAGCGTTTGCCGAATCTCTTATGTTAAAAGTGGAAACGAACATACATGTCCATGGCTATAGTCACTCTGATCGCGAATGTTTAATCCTGAAAAGGCGTTGCGGTAAATCAATGTAACTGCGCCCTGAGCAAGTTAATGTTCGCCTTCAGGGGATTGTTAAAATAATTTAATGCAATTTATTGCAAAAGTCCAAAAATTACAGTACATTTTACACGCGAGACGAGGAAGTACCATCTATTGATGGATTAAATTGAAGGACCAATGTCGACGAAGATGCATAAATATTAACTCACAATCTGATCACCGGTAGCAGCTTGAAACCGCTAAGCAGTGAATTCTTACCAGGGATGCCGATGACTACAATGGCACTGTAGCATATTTTTATTGTTGTCTCCATGGGATACTTGTCTTCGACGGCTGGAAAGCTTATCACTATATAAAGGTGCAGGAGATATCCGGCTGTAATTCCGCCAACTATTCACAATAATTCTGAACGATTTAGGTAGACTCACACAAGAAATAATACACAATGAAACGCCTGTGAGGAATATCACAGTAATAAAACTTGCTGCCTTAAATTGAAAGACTTCCCGCTTTCTTTGCGCCCCGATAGTTCATTCTCAAGTGACTCAAAGAGGTTGAACGGCCTATCTTTTATAAGACATTCGACTAACCGATGATGAAACCGACTTGCACAACGTCGTTACATCACTCTCAACTCAACGTTCTTTGATTTCGAGACCTGGATCCCCAGTGGAGAAACAAAATTCTCTCTGCCAGAAACACTGCATTAGTAGCAATGATACCGGTTCCGTTCATTTGCTTCAGAATTTAGGTTTCCATACTTGTAGAAGTATTGACAAGCCTATTCTTTCATCATGTCAAAATATTAGTCTGAGCAGTGTCTGTTCAATTCTGACATTGTTACTACCTTCGCCCCAGCTCCAGGGTGTCTCAATACGACAAACATGTTCCAATTGTTTTGATTTTCAGTGCAATGCCACGTTAATGTGGTCCTCCGTCAGTCATTCTGACACAACTGCCCCTTGTGAAGTATGTGGGTTGCTGATACCACCACTAAAACGGGTCACGGGGACCATGGAAATATACGGTCATTGTATACTACAGCTCAGAGACAGACCGTTCCGAACATCAGGGTCGTGCGAGATTATTTTGTGGTCCCGTCGCATCCTCTCACAATAACAGAATAGCCTCCGAACCCCACTTATCCATAAGTTTATCTAAGTTTCTCTTACTTTTTAACATTCAACCTGAATGGAGCACCTCTGCTCTCAGCTGGTTGCTAAGTTTTACACCACTCCCCCCGTGAATATTCCCCCATGTTCCATTTAAATACATTTGCCTTCACACTAAGGTCCTACCCTGACCAGCACTTGCCTATAAAGCAAGTTAACATGTTTCGGATTCATCTTTGGACTCTTTCTATGCACATTTTCAATTCTATTGAAATCCCTCTTGGGCAACGGGAGCAGAACTGTACCAATACCTCAATTCAGATCTTAACAACGTCCAGCATATCGGCAGAGAGGGTCTGACTGTTTCGGTTTTGTCGTCGATGAAAGGTTCATTCATTATGTTAACTTCCGGTGCTGTGGGTTCTTCGCGGAGACCGTGCAGAACATGGATTGACATTGATAACAGAGGGAAGGGTATTGACATTCATTTCGAGAGGGTGGGAGGATTAAAGCAAGGATACAATACTGCGGATTTATAAGTCACTGGTCTGACCGCAGAAAGAGTATTGGATATTGTGTAACTTGGGACACTTAACGAAAAAAATAACGTATGTTGCGGCAGATGAACCCGTCCAGATGAGGTTCAAGTGAATCACCGGAGGAATGAAACGGAGTGAGCAGGTATTGATGGATCTGAGCCTGTACTCGTTAGAATTTAACACTGTAAAGAGGGAGGAGTATGATCTGGAATGTTTGCATCTTTGACACGTGGGGTCTGACCAGGGGACACATCCGGAGAATGAGTTTGAGACTAGTAGTAAGTCGGCCATGGTGGATTTGAAAACAACCTCGGCAGTCACAAAATGCCTCATTAGGCGCCGTCCGGTAGCGTTCTTTTCGCAGCAGAGAGAAACCGATGTTGTCCAATGTGCGAACGAATTCGGGTTTCAGTCTTCACAGGAAACAGGTGGCGGGTGTTGTGGCTGTTCGAGGATTGGATGAAGATGGTTGGAGAAATGTGAAATTTAAAAGTCTAACGCTGTATGTAAACTATAGAACCTCTGTTCCCTCTGCCACAGGAGTTTGAATGTGCGAGGGTCTGCCACCACGTACCGATTCGCCATTGTCACGATGAGGTTGAAAAAGACCGTTGGACAGAGACAATCGACAGATCTGCCGTGATCACAGTCAGTGGAACAAGCCTGAGGGGCGACGACGACCATAACGTACCAGCCGTACTCGGAGTGAGGGCAGACCGGGCAGAGCGGTGGAGATCAAGGGCAGATCAGCCATGATCACTGTGAAGAGCGGAGGTAAACAAAGCAGCAACTGTCTTTCTCTGGCTGCAATTATAAAAAGACGCGAACATTCATGATGCACATAAGGTTCAGATTGTTTCGATCATTCGCCAACAAGAGGCAATCTATAAATATGTAAAGTAATTGTATCATCAGATCAGATTAGATCCAACTTTATTGTCATTGTGCCGATTACAGATACAAAGCCAATGAAATCCAGTTAGCATCTGAGCAGAAATGCATAGAATAGTGTTATTTACAAAATAACGGCAAATAAAAAGTGCTACAGCACACAAATATAAAAGCACTGAGACAGTACAATATTATTTACAATATCGCTCAGCGCTGTGATGTGAGGTTCAGCAGTTTCACAGCCTCAAGGATGAAGCTCTTCCTGTGCCTGCTGGTGAGGGAGAGGAGGCTCCTGTACCGCCTACCGGATGGGAGGGGAGTACAAAGTCCATGGTTAGGGTGAGGTACAGCCTCTAGAATGCTTTTCGCCCTCCCCAGGCAGTGTTTATGGTAGATGTTCATAATGGTGGGCAATTGGCTGCCGATAATCCGCTGGGCAGGTTTCACCACCTGCTGGAGTGCTTTGCGGTCCGATTCGGAACAATTGTCATACAACACTAAGATGCAATTGGTGAGTATGCTCTCAATGTTACAGCGGTAAAGGTCCGTCGGTATCCTGGGACAGAGGTGAGCTTTCTTGATGGTCCGCAGGATATAAAGGCGCTGTTACAACTATTCGATCAGGATGGAGGAGCTCAGGGACCAGGTGAGATCCTCGGAAATCTGGACACCAAGAAATCTGAACCTTGGTACACGCTTCACCACAGCTCCGTTGATGTTGATGGGGATCTGAGTGTGGCTCCCAGCATGCCTGATGTCCACAATGATCTCTTTGGTCTGCTGGGTGTTATGGGCCAGGTTGCGGTCGGCACACCACGCGGCCAGGTGCTGGACCTCGTCCCTTTAGGCCGTCTCATCATCCCCTCTGATCAGGCCAACCACCAGGACAATCATGCAGAAAACACTGTCGTCGTAATTTATTTACTGGTTAATAGGATATTATATTTTATTCCAGTTGGCGAACACAGAACTGCAGGCGAAGTAATTTCTCATCGTTCTGTGGACTTTCACGCAGCTATCCCCAAAAGACAATAGTCCAGGGAGTGTAGACAGTGGTCCAGTCGTAACAAATGTCGTGGGTTTGTGAATAGCTGACGCAGCGTTTTCAACATAGAGTATCACACCATGTTACAAACACTCAAGATTTCGATCATCCATGTATCTGGTAACAGTTTTCTTGAATGACCCTAATGTCCCGGACTCCACTGACTCCACCACCGGTGGATCGGCCACACCTACCACCTCATGGCTCCAAAGTGTAGGTTTGTTGTTGAATCTTGGAGAGATGAATATCTAGTACTCAGGAGAAAACTACCTCGGCAAATAAACTCACAGTGAATTCTGTCCACGCTGCCATTCGGTTTTATATTGAACCATTAAACTGGTTCGAAGGTGAACAGTGATTTAAGGAGATAACCGCGACCGGACAGAACAAGATTCAAGTCGTGACTCCTTCCTGGGGCAGATGGAGTTTTCAGGAGGAGCGTAATCATTGTCACCGTGAGGTGAAGTCGCAATTTAGAAGTGAAAATATCTTCCGGATATTTTCTGGATGAGTTTCTGTACAGTTCAATGCAAGCGCTCGGGGGCAGTGTGTGGACGTATGTGCGGATGAAGCACACATCCTCTGTTATGAGGGTGTCGTGATTTAACCATTGCTCAGAGAGTGATCAGTATAGTTGGGGAACATGACATTGAGCTTCCTGAGTTCGGCAGAATCGGACTCCGGAGCTTAGCACAAGGTAGCTCAGGAAAATACGCTGGGCAAGATTATAGCATTTTAATCAGTAAACCGATCACGACGGTATTTTCAGCAGATCAATGTTATACGAACATTGGAGCAGGAGCAGAAGTGGTCCATTCGGTCCATCAAGACTGATCTGCCACTCAAGTAATCTCTGTCTTAAAAACACTCAACCACCTGGAAACCACAACGGCCTATGGAAACAAATTCCACAAATTCACCACACACTGGCTATCGCATATCTGTGTTAAATGAAAGATACTTTATCCCGAGCTGTAGCCACTTGTCCTAGACTCCTCCAGCATAGGGAACATCCTATCTGCATATACTGTCTGTAGGCCGTTCAGTATTCTAAAGTTTTCAATGAGATCCCTCCTCATCTTTCTGAATTACATCGAGTACAGACAGAGAACCATCAAGCATTCGTCATATAACAACAGTTTAATTTCCGGAATCATCGTTCTGAACTCTCTCTTGTCCCTTTCCAATGCCAATAAAACTTTTCATAGATGAGTACCCCAAAAATGTTCTCGGCAGTCAATGAGATGCCCCATTCGTTCCTTCTAAATCGCACCTCCCTGCTCTTCTATTCAAGACCTCTTCAAATAAGTGCAAACGTTGTATTTACCTTTATCCCCACCGACTGAATTTGCAAGGTAACCTTTAGTGTGTTCTACACAGGAAATCCCGAGTTCCTTTTCGTCTCAGAACTCTGTGCCTTCTCCCCTCAAATTACAACAGTTTTGTCAGGCGAAATTGTCTCTGACAACTTCGTTCTTCCTTGTTCGTTATCACTACCTACACCCTAATCAGATCCTTAACAATTATATCCAACATATTCCCACCCCCTGAGTTCAGGCTAACTGGTCTATGTATCTAATTGTACTGCTGCTTTCATCCTTTCTTAAAGAGCGGAGTGACATTTGCAATTTTCCAGTCCTCTGGCACCATGTCAATGATTTTTGAAAGATCATTGCTCACGCCTCCACATTCATTCGCGCTACGTTTTTCAGAACCCTACGGTGCAGTTCATCTGGTCCGGTTGGCGTATGTACTATTTCATTGTTCAGCTTTTTGTGCAGCTTCTCGTTGTAATAGTAACTGCACTCCCTTCTGCTCCTTCACACACTACATCATCTACCACACTGCTCGTCTTCTCCACAGAGAGATGTAAAATACACATTTCTTTCATCTGCCGTTTCCTTGTTCTCCATTGTCATTCCTCTCCTTTATTTTCTAGATATCCTATATCCACTTTCATCATTCTTTCATTTTTTACGTGCTTGAAAAAAACATTCTGTAGGTTTTTAAACGGCTCACAATCGTCTGACTTCCGGCTGTTGTTGTTTCCTTTTAGTTCTATGCCTTTTCCTTTGTTTGTACAATAGCTCTGACATCTCTTGTCATCCACGGTTGGACTAAATTGATATTGGACTATTCCTTCACTGTCGGAACACATACAGCCCTCAGTTTCCTCGTTTAACCAGCAAGCCACCGCATTGCAGCTCCCTAACTTTCTCCCTAACAAATATCAAGTTGAACTGAATCATATTTTGATCACTGTCTCCGAAGGGCTCATTGCCCTTAAGTTCCCAAATCGCCATAACACCCAGTTCAGTATTGCTGATCTCTCAGTAGGCAAAACTACAAACTACTCTGAGAAAGCCAGCTGGAATGCTTTCAACAGACGCACTCCCTTGAGATGCATTACCAACCTCACTTTCCCAGTCGACCTAAATGTTAAAATTCCCCATGTCTATCATAGCGTTATCGTTCTGACACGCATTTTCAATTTCCTATTGTAATCGGTGCCCCTTATCTCAGCTACTGTTGGGATGCACTGTACATAACGGCCAATACGGTGCATTTACCCTTGCAGTTTCTAAACGCAAACCACAAGGATTCAATTCCGACTCTATATCATACCTTTGCTTTTTCACATCAGTCTTGTCCTGAGTCCCTTCATTCCGGTACCCAGACCGATGCCAAAATCGTTTAAACTCTACCCAACAGTTGCAACTAACGCTCTGCGAGAATATTGGTCCCGCTCCGGTTCAGGTGCAACTCATCTCTTGTGCAGAAGTCATAATTCCACCAGAAGAAACCCGAATGATGCCAGACCTTGAACATCTGTCCCATGTATCAGCTTCTCAGCCACGCATTTATCTGTCAAGTCAGCCTGTTTCTACTCTCATTAGTAGAGGTAGCAATCTAAAAATTCTCATACTGGATGTCCTGCTCTTGGACATCTGCCCTGCTCTCTGAATTCGCTGTTCAGGACCTCATTGTTTTTATTCCTATGCCATTGGTACCGATATGTATCAAACCAGCTGTCTGCTCTCCGTCCCTCCCGGAAATGCTCTGGATATGATTGGAGATATCCCTGACCCCGGAACCTGGAAGGAAGCATACCATCGGGCTATCCGTTCACACTCACTGATTCCCATGTCTGGTCCACTGACGATAGTTTAACAACCACATATGAACGTGGCCCCGGACGGTGCCTCCATCTGCACACAGGAAGTTGAGACTGAATGCTTTGCGCAGACCTGTTTCACTTGGAGTCTCTTGGCATCAAAGTGAAGAGAATAAATAGCACAAAAGAGAAAAATAAATAATTTAACTCGTCAAGGTTTATGTGTTTTGAGCGACACTAAATGAAAAGCGGAATCAAAACAACCGATAAAAAGAAATTATCTGAAATCCAAAGTTGATTTTCAGTTTCACGCTGATGTGAGGTTGACGACTATTGCAACCGTGACTGTCAGATCAAACTTAACTCAGCACAAAGCTGCAATCGTTAACCCGATCCTCACCTTCCGAATGTCATATTCATCGGCCTGCTGTATGGTATCTCTCATCTGAATAATTCAGCTGGAACAATGTTTCTGTGTTTTAATTTTATATGTCATCAAACCCATATTGCCTTAACTACAATTTAAAGCTGTAGATTTCCGATTTGGAAAAAGGATCATATCATGGCAAACAATTAGCGTTCTTTGCACCAACGGCGTCCGTTTCTCATGCAAGATAGCGTCCATACAATCACCTCTGTGCCTCTACCGTGGATATGTTTATTTTTCGGGTAATAAACGAGTTATATAATGAGACGTTTTATATAGTCAAACTGCGGTTGATCTCATATACGGTCGCAACACCCTTTGTTTCCTATGAACCCAGACCGAATGTTTACGAGAACAGAAGCCGTCCTGAAGATAAAACATCCGGAGCTCGGTTCGAAGCCGAGCAGTAGCTCCTGCGCCTGGTAACCCGATTCAAAGCGAAGGTTGATTGATTCTTGATTAGTAAGGACGTTAAAGTATACAGGGAGAAGAAATGAGATTGGGAATGTGAGGGGTAATAAATCAGCCAAGATTAATGCGAATCAATGGGCCTAATTCGGCTCCTGTGACCGGTGGTCTAAACGCTGGCGACCAACTGAGTCCTAGTTTTAACTAATGCCATTACAGTTTTCCCGAATTCCATCACTCCGCCACCCGCCCATCTGCTGTTTTTCATTGAGTATTAATCGAGGAATATGTTGAAAAAAATAATCAAGCAGAAGCATCTTCTCACTCCGGAGTTCATAGTGTTAAGTACGCAGCGCCGATCGACGCGCCATTGCAACGTAATTAATGTCAACAGACACGGGGCTAACAAAGGCGAGGAGTCGTAGCAATTTCTTACAACAAACCAGCGATCATTCCGTTACCCGGAACAGGTTCTGAATTGGGGGATGTGGTGCCCGAGGCATCAAATGATGAAGTTGTATTGCGGTCAATGACTGTCAAATGGAACTGATACTGAGAGAGGATGTGTTCATTTACCGACCGACCAAGTAGCGGGACAGCGTAGTCCGAGCCAGGAGGCTCCGTAGAAGGTTGGGTGCAGAGCAAAATATAACATTTAGTGATATTGCTCGGATAGCTCGGTCGGTAAACATTTACATGGATTTGTTCAAAAGGTTTCAGACATTATTGATGGGATAAGGAAGAGAAAATACATGAACAGGAATCTCTTATTTACTTCGGCACATCCGAATTTCTCGAGACTCGACGTGTGGCCAAGTCACGCTCATCGGCCCGAGGCATCCCGGCCTCTTACTTGGTTGTGTCGAGCAGTCCATGTTTGATGCCTTTCCGATCATACTCCAGACTCACTGTTCTAAGCCGGTAATTGGAGTATGTGTCGGGATCAGTGAACCCCTTTGTTTAATGTAACATATGTTTGTCCGATACGTGGGTGTACACTGAGGTGCTCTGACTGTTGGACTCCCATGTAACATTCCCGAGGACTGTTAAATTCCTGGCTGCCCAACTTCTACCGTCCATGCAAGGAAATTGTATCCCAACTCACCTCAAACCTGGCTTACGGTGCGAATTAAATTAAGATTCATCCTTGGAGTATTGTGTGCAGTTTTGCTCACCGAATTACTGGAAGGATATTAATAAGGCTGAAAGAATGAAGAGAAGTTTTACAAGGATGCTGCCGGGACTTGTGAAGCTGAGTTACAGAGATGGGTTGAATATTTTAGGACTTTATTCCCTAGAGCGTAGAAGAATGAGTGTAGACTTGATAGAGATATATAAAATTATGATGGGTATAGATAGAGTGAATGTAAGCAGGCTTTTTCTACTGAGGCTAGGGGAGAAAAAAACAGAGGGCATGTGTTAAGGGTTAAGGGGAAAAAGTTTAAAGAAAACATTAGGGGTGGCTTCTTCATACAGAGAGTGGTGGGAGTGTGGAATGAGTTCAGGAACACACAAACCTTCCCACCGAAATAATGTGACGACACTCGAATAAGATTATGCCAATAAAGTATCTTTAAAATATTTGGAGAACTGCAGAAAGAATTATGTTTACGAAGATCATAGAGATGATATAGAATCCCAGATTTATTGTAACTGGTTGAGAATCTCTTCTTTGATCTGCATTTAGCACGCATATCCCACAGTGAATATTTACTGATGCTTCGAATTTAACGAGGCTTTTGCCCATTATCTATCAAAGGATGCACTGGCATTGGAGTCTGTTGGAGTGACGTTAAATGACGAGTTGGGGATGGGACGTTGATGGCTTCATTGCACCCTGTCGAATGATAGAAGCCTCAGACTGCGGGGGCGTGTAAAGCCTATTTACACAATTGTGTGATTCCAGGTCTAAGGATAGATTCCGAAAAGAAGGGCCTTCCTTCAGAACAAAGGGGAACAGGGATATCTTTAGCTAGACGGTGATGAATTTGTGAACTTTACGGTCACGGGCAGCTGTTGACGGCAGGTCATAGTGTATACTTAAAACGGAGGCTGACGTTTTCATGATTAGTGAGGATTTGGAAGGTTATTACAATTAAGCAGGTAGGAGAATGCGGTTGAGAGGGATAATAGATCGGCGATAATAGAAGGGCAGAGCATACTCGATGGGTAAAATGCCCTTTCTATGAACTCTATATTGTATGCTCATCTGTGCAGATGTTGTTCTGTAATGGTGACAATCTGCTTTATTCAAAGAGATAAATTCAATGCCGACAATAAAACAGCCGTTACCTGATTCATGGTTTACTGCACCTTGGCTTCAGGCATATGAAGTCACAGTTCATTGTATTTCGGAACCAAAGCTGGGGACTTCAATTTAATGATAAAGAATCGGATAGAGTAACATAACCAATATGGCTAACACGAGAGGGCACAGTTTAAATGTGCTTACAGTGAAGTACAGAGGAGATGTCAAGGGTGAGTTTTTTTTTACGCAGAGAGTGCTGTGTGCCTGGAATGGGCAGCCGGCGACGGTGGTGAAGGCGGATACGATAGAGTCTGTTGAGACACTAGACTGGACTGCCAACACAGATGCCTTGTGCAGGAAGGCACAGAGTCGACTGTACTTCCTAAGAAGGTTGGCGTCATTCAATGTCTGTAGTGAGATGCTGAACATGTTCTATAGGTCAGTTGTGGAGAGCGCCCTCTTCTTTGTGGTGGCGTGTTGGGGAGGAAGCATTAAGAAGAGGGACGTCTCACGTCTTAATAAGCTGGTAAGGAAGGCGGGCTCTGTCGTTGGCAAAGTACTCGAGAGTTTAACATCGGTAGCTGAGCGAAGGGCGCTGAGTAGGCTACGGTCAATTATGGATAACTCTGAACATCCTCTACATAGCACCATCCAGAGACAGAGAAGCAGTTTCAGCGACAGGTTACTATCGATGCAATGCTCCTCAGACAGGATGAAGAGGTCAATACTCCCCAATGCCATTAGGCTTTACAATTCTACCGCCAGGACTTAAGAACTTTTTAAAAGCTATTATTAATGCTTTTTGAGATAGTGATTTAGATGCATATCATATCTTTTACTGAGTTAAGTATTGTATGTAATTAGTTTTGCTACAACAAGTGTATGGGACATTGGAAAAAAAGTTGAATTTCCCCATGGGGATGAATAAAGTATCTATCTATCTATCTATCTATCTATCTATCTATCTATCTATCTATCTATCTATCTATCTATCTACCGGATATTTACAGGAAGCTTGGAAAAATAGAGGGTGATTTTGAAAGTGAGTACATGCTAGGCACAGCATTGTGGGCCGAACAACCTGTTGTGTACTATAGGCTTTCTATGTTTAGGAGTTCCAGACAACTGACGTGGAAGAGTACCTAATGAAGTGGCCATTGAGTGTCTATTGCATTGTGAAAGAACTAGACCAATCAATATAAGTTATACAGGAGAGTCATTATTTTGCTCCAGGAATGAAGGACAGGAAGTACAGATTATGTACCGAGCACAACAGACATTTTAAGGAATGACTATTCTAATCTTGCTTCCACGACTGCTGACGAGTCATTTTTGGAAATATCATACAATTCAACACATTTATCTGTGCACTAAGCACTTCCTCACCATCTTAACAAGCAAATGAATAGGGCTGAGCGCGGTAATCTTTATCTGCTCCCTGAATTTGGTTTGGGTCACACTATATATGAATGTGTTTGTGCAGCAGCTGAAAAGCTGAATCACAGTCCCAGCTAGCTGCGTCATCCACAGTCGGATAGACGTTTCCAGGTCCGTGTAGAGGCTCCGCATGAAAATGAAGACCGGGGTGGTTGTCGCCCAGCACAGAAGGAAACTTGCCGACAAGGTGAAGAGCAGTATAATGGACTGTCTCCTGCTCCTCATTTCCGGGTCCTGCTGATTCTCGCTTTTTCTCTGTCCCCTGAGCCCCTTACGGACTCGGCCGGACGCCAGGATCTGTCTGATGGTCAGAATGTTGAGGAACAAAATGAGGAAGAACGGAAACAGCGGATTCAAAAGACGGTCTAACCAGTAAAACCACTCAAACTCCGGATTCATGTGAAGAGCCGATTTCTGAATGCATTGATTCCGATAAATCCTGGCATTTTCCTTGTGCAGGAAGTAATAAGGGACGTTCTTTAAACAGAACGCAACGCATACTGTGCCAATAATCCGACCTGCAATTCTTGGCGTACAGTACTTGTTCTGAATCTTAGACCAGCAAATGGCCACAAAGCGATCGAAAGTGAACGCTACAGTCAGCCACACGGAACAATCGAAAGACACGTAACACAAGACGTAGTGGACTAAACAGAACGGAACTGATGGCCGAAGCCAGTATACTTGGTAAATTTCAACTATCTGGTAGAACGCGACTTCGATGATCACCATCAACAGATCGGCCACGGCCATCGCCACCAGATACCGAGTGATACCTTTGGAGAGACCACACTTTCCTCGGCTGAGTATCACGATCGCCGCCAGGTTAACTGTCGAAAAGAGAAGTAGAATTACAACTGTAACATCCAATTTAACTGCGTTTCCAAAGGTACTTCTTGCACTACAGTACCTCTTGATTAACTCGTGACTAGAGCCATGGAATGTAAGGAAATGCACATCGGTTGTCCCCGTACCAGTTAGCGATAAATCATGGAAGTGTGTGTGAAGACAATGATATTAGACGCTAATTTAAAACCGAAAGAAGTTCCAAACCAGGCAGATGCTGGAAATACAGGTTAATACCGGCAAAATGCATGTCTGGCAGCACCTACGGCGAGGGGGCAATAACAAATCGGCGGTTTTGGACGTGGAACTCTATCAACCTTCACTCCTTCCTTATGCAGTACTCCATAAACACGAACAAGTTTGAACCTGAACTGGTTCTGCAGTTTGGGAACATCTCAAGGTTGAAAATAAATGAAACAAATTCCTGTGTAATGTTTCAACTTGAAGTTCTCACCGACTCCTACCTTGGTGAATTGGTCGGATTCCATGGCGTAAAAACTGGTCTCTGATCCCCTGGCATGAACATAAAGATCACCAATTGTGAGATAGATCATGCAGGAAGCAGTTCCAAAAATGCCAAGCAACAACGAGAGAGAGAGAGAGAGAGAGATGTTTAATATTATTCCGTGAATCTCAAAAGCGTAGAACCTTCATGGAATGACTTAAAATAATTTTCATAAGATTCCGTCACGGCACACACGCGATACTGGAAAGAGGCAGCTACTCTGAGAACGGAGAGAGAGTTGACGTTTTTAGCCCAGACCCGTCATCATTGCTTCTCGGCTCACACGCCCCTGTAATAGCTTCGACCCCCATCCATTCGGGTACTAATGACCTGACTAATGATCAGGGATAATCAAACTGGGGTCGACCGACTTCTGGGTTAATGGTTGGGATGTTCTCCATAAAGAAAAATGGTTGCCCTGCCACAGTTGCTGTCTGACCTGCGGTGTTACTCAGTCAGTTTTTCATGTGTTGTTCCGAACCTACAGGCGTTTGCAGAATCTCTTATGTTAAATGTTGAAACGAACATAAATGTCCACGGTAATAGTCACTCTGATCGCGAATGTTTAATCCTGAAAAGACGTTGCGGTAAATCAATTTAACTGCGACCTGACAACGTTCGCATTCAGCCGATTGTTAAAATGATTTAATGCTATTTATTGCAAAAGTCCAAAAATTACAGTACATTTTCCACGCAAGACGAGGAAGTACCATCTATTGATGGATTAAATTGAAGGACCAATGTCGAGCGAGATGCAAAAATAGTAACTCGCAATCTGATCACCGGTAACAGCTTGAAACCGCTAAGCAGTGCAGTCTTACCAGGGACTCCGATGACTGCAATGACAGAGTAGCATATTTTCATTGCTGTATCCATGGGATACTGGTCTTCGGCGGTTGGACAACTTATCACTATATAGTGGTGCAGGAGATATCTGGCTGTACATCCGCAAACTGTTCACAATACTTCTAAACGATTTATGCAGACGCACAGAAGAAACAATACACATTGAAACGTCTGTGAGGAATTCCTCCGAAATAAATCCTGCTGCATTTATTTGAAAGATTTCTCCGTTTTCAGTACGCCCTGATAGTTCATACTGAAGTGAAACATAGAGATTGAAAGGTACATATTTTATAACACATTCCTTTAGCTGATGATGAAACCAATTTGCACAACATCTGGTGTAATGATCGTTACATCACTATCAATTCGACATTCTTTGTTTTTCACACTTGGATCCCCAGTGGAGAAACAAATTTCTCTCTACCAGAAACGCCGGTTCGGTCCATTTGCTTCAGAATTTAGGGCTCGTTTCCTGTAGAAGTTTTGCCAAGCCTATTCTTTCATCATGTGAAATTATTCGTCTGAACAATGCTAGTTCAATTCTGACATTGTTACAATATCTGCCCAGCTCCAGGGTATCTCAATCCGACTAACACGTTCCAATTGTTTTGATTTTCATGGAATGCCACGTAAATGTGGTCCTCCGTCTGTCATTCTGACACAACTGCCCCTTGTGAAGTACGTGGGGCGCTGATGTCACCACTAAAACGGGTCACCGGGACCACAGAAACATTCGGTCATTGAATACTACAGCTCAGAGACAGACCGTTCGGAACATCAAGTCCCCGCGAGACTATTATGTTGTCTCGTCTCATCCTCCCACAATCACATAGTAGCCTCCAAGCCCCACTTATCCATAAGTCTATCCAGCTTTCTCTTACGTTTTCAAATCGAACCTGAATGGAGTACCTCTTGCTCTCAGCTGGTTGCTGACTTTTAACACCCTCTGTGTGAATATCTTCCACATGTTCCATTTTAATATATTACCCTTCACACTTAACACATGGCCACTCCTTCTACGCTCACTCAACATCAGTGGAAAGTGATTGCTTCCATTGAACCCACCTGTGCCCTTCGTAATTCTGAATGAATTTTCCCCTCTTTGGGAATAAGGTCCTACCCTGTCCAGCACTTGCCTACAAAAGCAAGTTATCAAGTCTCGGATTCATCCTTGGACTCTTTCTATGCACACTTTCAGTTCTATTGACATCCCTCCTGGGCAACGGGAGCAGAACTGCACCAATACCTAAATTCAGATCTTAACCACGTCTAGCATATCGGCAGAGCGGGTCTGACTGTTTCGGTTTGGTCGTCGATGAACGTTTCATTCATTATGTTCGCTTCGGGTGCTGTGGGTTCTTCGCGGAGACCGTGCAATAAAATATGCAGAACATGGATTGACATTGATAACTGAGAGAAGGTTATTGACACTCATTTCGAGAGGGCGAGAGGATTGAAGCAAGGATGCAATACTGATGATTTATAAGGCACTGGTCTGACCCCAGACAGAGTATTGGATATTGTGTAACTTGGGACCCTTAACGAAAAAAAACGTATGGTGCGGCAGATGAACCCGTCCAGAGGAGGATCAAGTGAATCACCGGAGGAATAACACGGAGTGAGCAGGTATTGATGGCTCTGAGCCTGTACTCGTTAGAATTTAACGCAGTAAAGTGGGAGGAGTATGATCTGGAATGTTTGATCCTTGACACGTGGGGTCTGACCAGGGGACACATCCGGAGAATGAGTTTGAGACTAGTAGTAAGTCGGTCATGATGGATTGGAAAACAACCTCGGCAGTCACAAAATGCCTAATTAGACGCCCTCGGCTAGCGTTCTTTTCCAGCAGAGAGAAACCGATGTTGTCCAATGTGCGAACGAAGTCGGGTTTCAGTCTTCACAGGAAACAGGTGGCGGGTGTGTGGCTGTGGCTGTTGGAGGATGGTATGAAGATCGTTGGACAAATATTAAATTTAAAAGTCTAACGTTGTATTTAAACTGCAGAACCTCGGTTCTCTCTGCTACAGGAGTTTGAAGATGCGAGGGTCTGCCACAACTTACCGATTCACCATTGTCACGATGAGGGTGGAATATGACCGAGGGGCAGAGACAATCGACAGATCTGCCGTGATCACAGTCAGTGGAACAAGCCTGAGGGGCGACGACGACCATAACGTACCAGCCGTACTCGGAGGGAGGGGAGACCAGGCAGAGCGGTGGAGATCAAGGGCAGGGCAGCCATGATCACTGTGAAGAGCGGAGGTGAACAGAGGAGCAAATGTCTTTCTCCAGCTGAAATTATAAAAAAAACACGAACACTCATGATGCATTTAAGGTTCAGATTGTTTCGATCATTCGCCAACAAGAGGCAATCTATAAATATGTAAAGTAATTGTATGATCAGACCAGATTAGATCCAACTTTATTGTCATTGTACCGATTACAGATACAAAGCCAATGAAATCCAGTTAACATCTGACCAGAAATGCATAGAATAGTGTTATTTACAAAATAACGGCGAATAAAAAGTGCTACAGCACACAAATATGAAAGCACTGAGACAGTACAATATTATTTACAATATCGCTCAGCGCTGTGATGTGAGGTTCAGCAGTTTCACAGCCTCAAGGATGAAGCTCTTCCTGTGCCTGCTGGTGAGGGAGCGGAGGCTCCTGTAGCGCCTACCGGATGGGAGGGGAGTACAAAGTCCATGGTTAGGGTGAGGTACAGCCTCGATAATGCTTTTCGCCCTCCCCAGGCAGTGTTTATGGTAGATGTTCATAATGGTGGGCAATTGGCTGCCCATAATCCGCTGGGCAGGTTTCACCACCTGTTGGAGTGCTTTACGGTCCGATTTGGCACAATTGTCATACAACACTAAGATGCAATTGGTGACTATGCTCTAAATGTTACAGCTGTAAAGGTCCGTCGGTATCCTGGGACAGAGGTGAGCTTTCTTGATGGTCCGCAGGATGTAAAGGCGCTGTAACAACTATTCGATCAGGATGGAGGAGTTCAGGGACCAGGTGAGATCCTCGGAAATCTGGACACCAAGAAATCTGAACCTTGGTACACGCTTCACCACAGCTCCGTTGATGTTTATGGGGTTGTGCGTGTGGCTCCCAGCATACCTGATGTCCACAATGATCTCTTTGGTCTGCTGTGTGTTATGGGCCAGGTTGCGGTCGGCACACCACGCGGCCAGGTGCTGGACCTCGTCCCTTTAGGCCGTCTCATCATCCCCTCTGATCAGGCCAACCACCAGGACAATCATGCAGAAAACATCGTCGTCGTAATTTATTTACTGGTTAATAGGATATTATATTTTATTCCATTTGGCGAACACAGAACTGCAGGCGAAGTAATTTCTCATCGTTCTGTGGACTTTCACGCAGCTATCCCCAAAAGACAATAGTCCAGGGAGTGTAGACAGTGGTCCAGTCGTAACTAATGTCGTGGGTTTGTGAATAGCTGACACAGCGTTTTCAACATAGAGTATCACACCATGTTACAAACACTCAAGATTTCGATCATCCATGTATCTGGTAACAGTTTTCTTGAATGACCCTAATGTACCGGACTCCACCACCAACCTGGTGGGTCGGACACGCCTACCACCTCATGGCTCCAAAGTGTAGGTTTGTTGTTGAATCTTGGAGAGATGAATATCTAGTACTCAGGAGAAAACTACCTCGGCAAATAAACTCACAGTGAATTCTGTCCACGCTGCCATTCAGTATTGTATTGAACCATTAAATTGGTTCGAAGGTGAACAGTGATTTAAGGAGATAACCGCGACCGGACAGAACAAGATTCAAGTCGTGACTCCTTCCTGGGGCAGATGGAGTTTTCAAGAGGAGCGTAATCATTGTCACCGTGAGGTGAAGTCGCAATTTAGAAGTGGAAATATCTTCCGAATATTTTCTGGATGAGTTTCTGTACAGTTCAATGCAAGCGCTCGGGGGCAGTGTGTGGACGTATGTGCGGATGAAGCCCACGTCCTCTGTTATGAGGGTGTCGTGATTTAACCATTGCTCAGAGTGTGATCAGTATCGTTGGGGAACATGACATTGAGCTTCCTGAGTTCGGCAGAATCGGACTCCGGAGCTTAGCACAAGGTAGCTCAGGAAAATACGCTCGACAAGATTATAGCATTTTAATCAATAAACCGATCACGACGGTATTTTCAGCAGATCAATGTTAGACGAACATTGGAGCAGGAGCAGAAGTGGTCCATTCGGTCCATCAAGACTGATCTGCCACTCAAGTAATCTCTGTCTTAAATACACTTAACCCCCTGGACACCACAGCGGCCTATGGAAACAAATTCCACAAATTCACCACACACTGGCTATCGCATATCTGTGTTAAATGAAAGATACTTTATCCCGAGCTGTAGCCACTTGTCCTAGACTCCTCCAGCATAGGGAACATCCTATCTGCATATACTGTCTGTAGGCCGTTCAGTATTCTAAAGTTTTCAATGAGATCCCTCCTCATCTTTCTGAATTACATCGAGTACAGACAGAGAACCATCAAACATTCGTCATATAACCACAGTTTAATTTCCGGAATCATCGTTCTGAACTCTCTCTTGTCCCTTTCCAATGCCAATACAACTTTTCATAGATGAGTACCCCAAAAATGTTCTCGGCAGTCAATGAGATGCCCCCCTCGTTCCTTCTAAATCTCACCTCCCTGCTCTTCTATTCAAGACCTCTTCAAATAAGTGCAAACGTTGTATTTACCTTTATCCCCACCGACTGTATTTGCAAGGTAACCTTTAGTGTGTTCTACACAAGAAATCCCGAGTTCCCTTTCGTCTCAGAAGCCTGGGCTTTCTCCCCTCAAATTACAACAGTTTTGTCAGGCATGATTTTCTCTGGCAACTTCGTTCTTTCTTGTTCTTTATCACTACCTACACCCTAATCAGATCCTTAACAATTATATCCAACATATTCCCACCCCCTGAGTTCAGGCTAACTGGTCTATGTATCTAATTGTACTGCTGCTTTCATCCTTTCTTAAAGAGCGGAGTGACATTTGCAATTTTCCAGTCCTCTGGCACCATGTCACTGATTTTTGAAAGATCATTGCTCACGCCTCCACAATCTCTCGCGCTACGTTTTTCAGAACCCTACGGCGCAGTTCATCTGGTCCGGTTGGCGTATGTACTATTTCATTGTTCAACATTTTGTGCAGCTTCTCGTTGTAATAGTAACTGCACTCCCTTCTCCTCCTTCACACACTACATCATCTGCCACACTGCTAGTCTTCTCCACAGAGAGATGTAAAATACACATTTCTTTCATCTGCCGTTTCCTTGTTCTCCATTGTCATTCCTCTCCTTTATTTTCTAGATATCCTATATCCACTTTCATCATTCTTTCATTTTTTACATGCTTGAATAAAACATTCTGTAGGTTTTTAAACGGCTCACAATCGTCTGACTTCCCGCTGTTGTTGTTTCCTTTTAGTTCTATGCCTTTTCCTTTGTTTGTACAATAGCTCTGACATCTCTTGTCATCCACGGTTGGACTAAATTGATATTTGACTATTCCTTCACTGTCGGAACTCATACAGTTCTCAGCTTCCTCATTTAACCAGCAAGCCACCGCATTGCAGCTCCCTAAACTTCTCCCTAACAAATATCAAGTTGAACTGAATCATATTTTGATCACTGGCTTCTAAGGGCTCATTGCTCTTAAGTTCCCAAAGCGCCATAACACCCATTTCAGTATAGCTGATCTCTTAGTAGGCAAAACTACAAACAACTCTAAGAAAGCCAGCTGGAATGCCTTCAACAGACGCACTCCCTTGAGATGCATTACCAACCTAACTTTCGCAGTCGACCTAAATGTTAAAATTTCCCATGTCTATCATAGCATTACCGTTCTGACACGCATTTTCCATTTCCTGTTGTAATCTGTGCCCCATATCTCAGCTACTGTTGGGAGCACTGTACCTAACGGCCAATACGGTCCTTTTACCCTTGCAGTTTCTAAACGCAAACCACAAGGATTCAATTCCGATTCTATATCATACCTTTGCTTTTTCACATCAGTCTTGTCCTGAGTCCCTTCATTCCGGTACTCAGACCGATGCCAAAATCGTTTGAACTCTACCCAACATCTGCAACTAAAGCTCCGCGAGAATATTGGTCCTGCTCCGGTTCAGGTGCCACTCATCGCTTTTGCAGAAGTCATAATTCCACCAGAAGAAACCCGAATGATGCCAGACCTTGAAAACCTGTCCCATGTATCAGCTTCTCAGCGACGCATTTATCTGTCAAGTCAACCTGTTTCTACTCTCATTAGTACAAGTAGCAATCCAAAAATTCTCATACTGTAGGTCCTGCTCTTGGACATCTACCCTGCTCTCTGAATTCGCTGTTCAGGACCTCATTGTTTTTTTCTTCCTTTGCCTGTGGTACCGATATGTACCAAACCAGCTGTCTGCTCTCCGTACCTCCCTGAAATGCTCCGGATATGATTGGAGATGTCCCTGACCCCGGAACCTGGAAGGCAGCATACCATCCGGATATCCGTTCACACTCACTGACTCCCATGCCTGGTGCCCTGACGATCGTTTAACAACCACATATGAACGTGGCCCCGGACGGTGCCTCCATCTGCACACAGGAAGTTGAGACTGAATGCTTTGCGCAGACCTGTTTCACTTGGAGGCTCTTGGAATCGAGTCAAGAGAATAAATAGCACAAAAGAGAAAAAGAAAGAATTTGACTCATCAAGGTTTATGCATTTTGAGCGACACTAAATGAAAAGCGGAATCAAAACAACCGATGAAAAGAAATTATCTGAAATCCAAAGTTGATTTTCAGTTTCACGCTGATGAGAAAGTTGACGACTATTGCAACCATGACAGTCAGGGCAAACTTAACTCAGCACAGAGCTGCAATCGTTAACCTGATCCTCACCTTCCGAATGTTATATTCTTCGGCCAGCTGTATAATATCTCCCATCTGTAATAATTCAGCTGGAACATTGTTTCCGGTTTTAATTTTAAATGTCATCAAACCTATATTGCCTTAACTACAATTTAAAGCTGTACATTTTCGATTTGGAAAAAGGTTCATATCATGGCAAACAATTAGCGTTCTTTGCACCAACGGCGTCATTTTCTCATGCAGGATAGCGTCCATACATTCACCTCTGTACCTCTACCGTGGATATCTTTATTTTTCGTGTACTAAACGAGTTATATAATGAGACGTTTTATATAGTCAAACTGCGGTTGATCTCATATACGGTCGCAACTCCCTTTGTTTCCTATGAACCCAGACCGAATGTTTACGAGAACAGATGCCGTCCTGAAGATAGAACATCCGGAGCTCGGTTCGAAGCCGAGCAGTAGCTCCTGCGCCTGGTAACCCGATTCAAAGCGAAGGTTGATCGATTATTGATTAGTAAGGACGTCAAAGAATACAGGGAGAAGAAATGAGATTGGGAATGTGAGGGGTAATAAATCAGCCAAGATTAATGGGAATCAATGGCCCTAATACGTCTCTTGTGACCCCGGGTCTAAACGCTGGCGGCCAACTGAGTCCTGTTTTTAGCCAATGACATTACAGTTTTCCCGCATTCCATCACTCCGCCACCCACCGCTCTGCTGTTTTCAATTGAGAAATAAACAAGGAATATGTTAAAAAATGTAATCAAACAGAAGCACCTTCTCACTCCGGAGTTCATAGTGTTAGGAACGCAGCGCCGATCAACGCGCCAGCGCAACGTAATTAATGTCAGCAGACACGGGGCTAACAAAGGCGAGGAATCGGAGCGATTTGTTACAACAAACCATCGATCATTCCGTGACCCGGAACAGGTTCTGAATTGGGGGATATGGTGCTCGAGGCATCAAATGATGAAGTTGTATTGCGGTCAATGACTCTCAGATGAACTGATACTGAGAGAGGATGTGTTCATTTACCGACTGACCAAGCAACGGGACAGCGGAGTCAGGGCCTGGAGGCTCCGTAGAAGGTTGGGTACAGAGCAAAATATAACTTTCAGTGATATTGCTCGGATAATACACTGACGGTTAACAATTACATGGATTTGTTCAAAAGGTTTCAGACATAATTGTTAGGATAAGGAAGAGAAAATACACGAACAGGAATGTATTATATACTTCGGCTCATCCCACTTTCACCAGAATCGACGTGTGGCCAAGGCGCGCGCATCAGCGCGAGGCATCCCGGCCTCTTTCGTGGTTGTGTCGAGCAGTCCACGATCATAATCCCGAACTCACATGTCTAAGCCGATAATTGGCGTATGTGTCTTGGTCCGTTACCGGATGGGATCAGTGAACCCCTTTGTTTAATGTAACATGTGTTTGTCCGATACGTGGGTGCATACCGAGTTGGGCTGACTCTCGGACTCCCATGCAACATCCCCAAGGACTGTTAAATTCCTCGGTGCCCAACTTCTACCTCCCATGCAAGGAAATTGTATGCCAACTCACCGCAATCCTGGCCTACGGAGGGAATTAAATTAAGATTCATCCTTGGAGTACTGTGTGCAGTTTTGGTCACCGAATTAGAGGAAGAATATTAATAAGGTTGAAGGAGTGCAGTGAATGTTTACAAGGATGTTGCCGGGACTTGAGAAACTGAGTTACAGAGAAGGGTTAAATAGGTTAGCACTTTACTCCCTGGAGCATAGAAGAATGAGGGGTGACTTGATAGAGGTATATAAAAATATGATGGGTATAGATAGAGTGAATGCAAGCAGGCTTTTTCCACTGAGGCTAGGGGAGAAAAAGAAAACAGAGGACATATGTTAAGGGTGAAGGGTGAAAGCTTAAGGGGAGCATTAGGGGTGGCCTCTTCACACAGAGAGTGGTGGGAGTAAGGAATGAGTTCAGGAACACACAAACCTGGCCACCGAAACAATGGGACGACACTCGAAGAAGATTATACCCGCAAAGTATCTTTAAATACTTTGCAGAACTGCAGAAAGAATTATGTTTTCGAAGATCCTTGAGATGACATAGAATCCCATCTTTTAAATAATTGGTTAAGAATCTTTTCTTTGATCTGCATTTAGCACGCAGGTACCACAGTGAATGTTTACTGATGCTTGGAATTTGGCGAGCAGCTTTTGCCCATTATCTATCAAAGGGTGCACTGGCATTGGAGTCTGTTGGTGTGACGTTAAATGACGAGTTGGGGATGGGGCGTTGATGGTCTCGTTACACGCTGTCCAATGGTATAAGTCTCAGTCTCTGGGGTCGTGTAGAACCCATTTCCAGAATTGTGTGATTCAAGGTCTAAAGACATAGATTCTGAAAAGAAGGGCCTTCCTTCAGAATAAAGAGGAAGTGGAATAAAGTGGTCTCTGAGAGCATATTGCATCATGAAATAACTTAATCAATCAGTTTACGTTGTACTGGAGAATCATTATTTTGCTCCAGAAATGAAGGACAGGAAGTACAGATTATGTACCGAGCACAACAGACATATTAAGGAATGCCAATTATAAACTTGCTTCCACGACAGCTGACGAGTCATTTTGGAAACATCATTTTATTCAACACAATTATCTGTGCACTAAGCACTGCCTCACCATCTTAACAAGCAAATGAATAGGGCTGAGCGCGGCAATCTTTGGCTGCTCCCTGAATTTGGTCTGGGTCACACTGTATATGAAGGTGTTTGTGCAGCAGCTGATAAGCTGAATCATTGTCCCCGCTAGTTGCATCTTCCACAGTCGGATAGACGTTTCCAGGTCCGTGTAGAGGCACCGCATGAAAATGAAGACCAGGGTGGTTGTCGCCCAGCACAGGAGGAAACTCGCCGACAAGGTGAAGAGCAGAACGATGGACTGTCTCCGGCTCCTCATTTCCGGGTCCTGGTCCTTCTCGCTTTTTTTCTGTCCCATAAGCCCCCTACGGACTCGGCTGGACGCCAGGATCTGTCTGACTGTCAGAATGTTGAGGGACAGAATGAGGAAGAACGGGAGCAGCGGATTCAAAAGACGGTCTAACCAGTAAAACCATTCAAACTTCGGAGTCATGTGAAGAGCCGATTTCTGACCGCATTGATTCCAATTAATACTGGCACGTTCCTTGTGCAGGAAGTAATAAGGGACGTTCTTTAAACAGAACAAAACGCATATTGTGCCAATAATCCGTACCCCAATTCTAGGCGTACAGTACTTGGTCTGAATCTTTGATCAGCAAATGGCCACAAAACGATCGAAAGTGAACGCTACAGTCAGCCACACGGAACAATCTAAAGACACGTAACACGAGACGTAGTGGACTAAACAGAACGGAAGTGATGGCTGAAACCAGTAAGCTTGGTACGTTTCAACAATCTGGTAGAACGCGACTTCGATGATAACCACCATTAGATCGGCCACAGCCATCGCCACCAGATACCGAGTGATACCTTTGGAGAGACCACACTTTCCTCGGCTGAGTATCACGATCGCCGCTAGGTTAACTGTCGAAAAGAAAAGTAGAATTACGACAACAGCAACTTCCAATCAAACTGCGTTTCTAAATGTAATTCCTGCATTATAGTACTCCTTGATTAACACATGACTAGGTAAGGAAATGCACATCGGTTGTCCTCGTACCCGTTAGCAAGATATCATGGAAGTGTGGGTGAAGAAAAAGATATTTGTCGCTTATTTAAAACCGGAAGGAGTTCCAGACCAGGCGATACTGCAGATGCTAGAAATCTAGACTAATACAGACAAAATGCATGTCTGGCAGCACCTACGGGGAGGGGTCAAAGAACAATTGGACGGTTTTGGACGAGCAAATCTATCAAACGTCCCCTCATTCCTTATGCAGGACTCCACAAACACGAACAAGTTTGAGTCTGAACTTGTCCTGCAGTTTAGGAACATCTCAGGATTGAAACTAAATGAAAATAAAATAATTCTGTGCAATGCTTCAACTTGAAGTTCCCTCCACACCCTCCCTCGGTTATTTGCTTGTGTTCCATAGTGTAAACACTGGTCTGTGATCCCCTTGCATGAACGTAAATATCACCAATTGTGACAGAGATCATGCAGGAAGCAGTTCCAAAAATGGCAAGCAACAACGAGAGAGAGAGATGTTTAATATTATTCCGTGAATCTCAAAATCATAGAACCATCATGGAATGACTTAAAATAATTATCATAAGATTCTGTCACGGCACATACGCGATACTGGAAAGAGGTTAACAGGGGCAAAATACAGAACGAACTCGGATAGGCAGCTTCTCTGAAAACGGAGAGAGAGTTGACGTTTTCAGCCCACACCCGTCATCATTGCTTCTCGGCTCACACTCTCCTGTTATAGCTTCGACCCCCATCCATTTTGGTACTAATGACCTGTCCCCGCACGAAACACCGACTGTTCACTTCTCTCCATAGATCAGGGATTCTCAACCCGGGATTGCACGGCTTCTGGGTTAATGGTTGGTGTGTTCTCCATAAAGAGAAACGGTCGCCCTGCCACAGATGCTGTCTGAATTGCGGTGTTACTCAGTCAGTTTTTTAAGTGTGATTCCGGAATACAAGCGTTTGCAGAATCTCTTATGTTAAAAGGGGAAACGAACATAAATGCCCATGGCAATAGTAACGCTGTTCGCGAATGTTTAATCCTGAAAAGACGTTGCGGTAAATCAATTTAACTGCGACCTGATAATATTCGCCTTCAGCGGGTTGATAAAATGATTTAATGCTATTTATTGCAAAGTCCAAAAATTACAGTACATTTTACACCGGAGACGGGGAAGTACCATCTATTGATGGATTAAATTGAAGGACCAATGTCGAGCGAGATGCAGAAATAGTAACTCGCATTCTGATCACCGGTAACAGCTTGAAACCGCTAAGCAGTGAAGTCTTACCAGGGATTCCGATGACTACAATGGCAGGGTAGCATATTTTCATTGCTGTGTCCAAGGGATACATGTCTTCGACCGCTGGAAATCTTAGCACTATATAGAGGTGCAGGAGATATCCGGCTGTAATTCCGCCAACTATTCACAATAATTCTAAACGATTTAGGTAGACGCACACCAGAAATAATACACAAAATGTAACGCCCCAGCTCCAGGTGTCTCAATCCGACAAACACGTTCCAGCTGATTTGATTATCAGTGCAATGCCTCGTTAATGTGGTCCTCCGTCTGTCATTCTGACACAACTTCCCCTTGTGAAGTGCGTGGGGCGCTGATGCCACCTCTAAAACGGGTCACCGGGACCACAGAAACATACGGTCATTGTATACTACAGCTCAGAGACAGACCGTTCCGAACATCAAGGCCATAGGAACCTATTATGTTGGCTCGGCCCATCCTCCCACAATCACAGAATAGCCTCCAAGCCGCACGTATCCATGAGTCTATCCAAGTTTCTCTTACGTTTTAAAATCGAACCTGAAAGGAGCACCTCTACTCTCAGCTGGTTGCTAACTTTTAACACCCTATTTGTGAATATTTCCCCATGTTCCATTTTAATACATCACCCTTCACACTTAATACGTGGCCTCTCGTTCTATGCTCACTCAACGTCAGTGGAAAATGACTGCTTCCATTTAGCCCACCTGTGCCCTTCATAATTCTCCATCAAATCTCCGGTCTTTGGGAATAAGGTCCTACTATGTCCAGCACTTGTCTATAAAGCAAGTTACCAAGTCTCGGATTCATCCTTGGACTCTTTCTATGCACACTTTCAGTTCTATTGAAATCCCTGCTGGGCAATGGGAGCAGAACTGTACCAATACCTTAATTCAGATCTTTACAATATTCAGCATATCGGCAGAGCGGGTCTGACTGTTTCGGTTTTGTCGTCGATGAACGGTTCATTCATTATGTTCGCTTCCGGTGCTGTGGGTTCTTCGCGGAGAGCGTGCAATAAAATATGCAGAACATGGATTGACATTGATAACAGAGAGAAGGGTATTGTCATTAATTTCGAGAGGGCGGGAGGATGAAAGCAAGGATACAATACTGCGGATTTATAAGGCACTGGTCTGAGCCCAGACAGATTATTGGATATTGTGTAACATGGGAGCCTTAACGAAAAAACGTATGTTGCGGCAGATGAACCCGTCCACAGGAAGTTCCAGTGAATTTTCGAAGGAATGAAACTGGGTGGGCAGATATTGATGGCTCTTAGTCTGTACTCGTTAGAACATAAAACAATAAAGTGCTAAAAATATGATCTGGAATGTTTGCTTCTTTTACACGTGGGGTCTGACCAGTGGACAAATCCAGAGAATTAGTTTGAGACCAGTAGTAAGTCGGCTATGATGGACTGGGAGAACAAACTCAGCAATCACAAAAGGCCTAATTAGGCTCCCTCAGCTTACGTACTTCTGGCATCAGAGAGAAACGGATGTTGTCCAATGTGCGAACGTCGGGTTTCAGTCTTCACAGGAAACAGGTGGCGGGTGTGCCGTTGTGGCTGTTGGAGTATGGGATGAAGATCGTTGGTAAAATGTGAAATTTAAAGGTCTGACGCCGTATGTAAACTGAAGATCGTGTGTAGTTCAGAACAATACCGTTTTCAATCATCTGAGCGGAGACGTCAGCAAAGCATGCAGTGTCCCTGTGTTCACTAACGGTGAACGGCGAAAGCGTGGACAGGATGTATGTGGATATTGCATCGTCACATCATCGTCACAGACTCGATCTGTAAATTAATCTCCTTGGAGTCCTGCCCGAGGACTTCTATGGACCACTACAGCTCGTTTAGATAATTGTCTGAAATAAAGTTTCGATTACCAAAACTCATTACGATAGGTTTCGCAAAACTGCATTCCATCTATCACTGTTTTTGCTATTCCAATTTGTCTTAACCTGTGTTTTATTCGTCTCACCGAACCTCAGTGGAAATAAAGCCTATCGATACATCCCTTGATTGTGTAAACCTCTGACAAATATCACCTCATTCCCCGATGCACTAGGAAGTAAGGTCGCCACCTACTCCCGCTTTCCCTTTAACTCTGGTGTTCAAGTCCTAAAGATTAGGTTTTACTTTCGAATCAAACTTATGTTGACCACCATGTTAGGACCTGACAACTTTTTAATGGATCCAGGACGTTTTTCGTTCGGTGTGATTTTTACAGGACCCTCACTGCTGTGGAGAGTAGCAACAGTACTGAATTTCCTCTATTTGGATTCAATTTTTCTTACTGTGGGCTGATCAACACTCAGGCCTTTGGAAATTCCGCTTCCTTTTCTAACGTCACATGGTCGTGATTTGATACAAGTATGTTGTACATATACGGATCTTCTGGGGGATAAAAAAAAAAAGCAGGATAGTTCAGACAGAGATACTTTATTTATCCCGAGGGAAATTGGGTTTCGTTACAGTTGCACCAGCCAAGAATAGTGAAGAAATATAGCAATATAAAAACACAAATAATTAAATATTAATAATTAAATTATGCCAAGTGGAAATAAGTTCAGGACCTGCCTATTGGCTCAGGGTGTCTGACACTCCGAGGGAGGAGTTGTAAAGTTTGATGGCCACAGGCAGGAATTACTTCCTATGACGCTCAGTGTTGCATCTCGGTGGAATGAGTCTCTGGCTGAATGTACTCCTGTGCCTAACCAGTACATTATAGAGTGGATGGGAAAAATTGTCCAATGTGGCATGTAGCTTGGACTGTTCTCTTTTCAGACACCACCGTCAGAGAGCCCAGCTCCACCCCGACAACATTACTGGCCTTTCAAATGAGTTTGTTGATTCTGTTGGTGTCTGCTTACCTCAACCTGCTGCCCCAGCACACAACGACAAACATGATAGCACTGGCCACCGCAGACTCGGAGAACATCCTCAGCATCGTCCGGCAGATGTTAAAGGACATCAGGCTCAACTCTCTTTCATTTTTCACATACTTGGATGTTTGGAAATGCTTTCAGTATGCACTTTGATATTGTTCGCTAGCTTGTTTTCATGTTTCATCTTGTCACTTCGATTGTTACTTTTACTTGCCCTCTGTAGATTTATTAAATGCCTCCCAACCCTCTGTCTTCGCGCTGATTATTGTTTTCGTATGTGCCTTTCTCCTTTGTTTTTACAATAGCTCTGACTGCTCTTGCCATTCACCGTTGTACTATTTTGACATTTGACTATCCCTTCACTCGTGCAACACATATATCCTGCAGCTTCCTCATTTAACCAGCAACTCACGGCATTGCTGTTCTGTTATCATCCATGTCAGCAGCTCTTCCCAATCTACTTTGGCCAACTCCTCTCTCATACCAATGTAATTTCCTTTAATCCACTGAGATACTGCTACGTCAGACAGTACGTTCTCTCCAACAAATATCAGTTTGCAAACTATGATGTTTTGGGGCTCATATACCTGAAGCTCCCTTATTGCTTTCTGTTAATTACATAACATCCAGTCCAGTATAGTTGATTGCTTAGTAGGATCAATCACAGACTGCTCTAAAAAGCCATCTCGCAGTCCTTCAAAAGCTCACTCCCTTCGGATCTATTACCAACCTCACTGCGGCGTGATCTCAGATACGGTTTCAACTGATATTATTTCTTATGAGCCCAGAGCGAAGGTTTCTGAGAACAGATGCCGTCCTGAAGATAGAATATCCTGAATTTGAGGGGTAATAAATCAGCCAAGATGCATGGGGGAGTTCAACGGGCCTAATGCTGCCCTTGTGAGCCGTGGTCTAAACGCTGGCGACCAACTGAGTCCTTTTTTTTAGCCAATGGCATTACAGTTATCATGTCTTCCATCTGTTCCCCACCGCACCTCTGCAGGCTCACATTGAGTAATAATCGAGTAATATGTTGAAAAATGTAATCAAACAGAATCATCGTCTCGTTCCGCAGATCATAGTGTTAGGAATGCAGCGCCGATAGAAGCGCAAGCGCAGCGTAATTAATGTCAGCAGACACGGGGCTAACAAAGGCGAGGAATCGGAGCGATTTGTTACAACAAACCAGCGATCATTCCGTGACCCGGAGCAGGTTCTGAATTGGGGGATATGGTGCTCGAGGCATCAAATGATGAAGTCGTATTGCGGTCAATGACTGTCAAATGGAACTGATACTAAGAGAGGATGTGTTAATTTACCGACTGACCAAACAACGGGAGAGCGGAGTCAGAGCCTGGAGCCTCCATTGAAGGTCAGGTACACAGCAAAGTATAACTTTCAGTGACATTCCTCGGATAATGCACGGTCGGTTAACAGTTACATGGAATTGTTCAAAAGGCTTTAGACATTATTGTTAGGATAAGGAAGATAAACTACATGAACAGGAATCTCTTATTTACTTCATCTCACTTTCCTCAGACTTGACGAATTTCCTGGGCATGCGCATCGGCTCGAGGCATCCCGGCCTCTTCCTTGGTTGTGTCGAGCAGTCCATGTTTGCTGCCTTTCCGATTGTACTCCGGAACTCACAGTTCTAAGCCAATAATTGGAGTATGTGTCTTGGTGCGTTACCGGGCGGGATCAGTGAACCCCTTTGTTTAATGTAACATGTGTATGTCCGATACGTGGGTGCACACTGAGCTGATCTGACTCACGGACTGCCATGCAACATTTCCGAGGACTGTAAATTCCTGGGTGCCCAATTTCTTCTACCGACCATGCAAGGAAATTGTATGCCTCCCCACCCGAATCCTGGCCTACGGAACGCATTAAGTTAAGATTCATCCTTGGAGTATTGTGTGCAGTTTTGGTCACCCAATTACAGAAAGGATATTAATAAGGTTGAAAGAGTGCAGAGAAGGTTTACAAAGATGTTGAATGGACTTGAGAAACTGAGTTACAGAGAGAGGTTGAATAGGATAGGGCTTTATTCCGTAGAGCGTAGAAGAATGAGGGGAGACTTGATAGAGGTACATAAAATTATGATGCGTATAGATAGAGTGAATGCAAGCAGGCTTTTTCCACTGAGCCTCGGGGAGAAAGAAAACAGAGGACATGTGTTAAGGGTGAAGGGGGAAAAGTTTAAAGAAAACATTAGGGGTGGCTTCTTCATACAGAGAGTGGTGCGAGTGTGTAATGAGTTCAGGAACACAAAAACCTTCTCAGCGAAACAATGTGAAGACACTCGAAGAAGATTATGCCAATAAAGTATCTTAAAATACTTTGGAGAAATGCAGAAAGAATTATGTTTACGAAGATCATAGAGATGATATAGAATCCCAGATTTATTGTAACTGGTTGAGAATCTCTTCTTTGATCTGTATTTAGCATGCATATCCCACAGTGAATATTTACTCATGCTTCGAATTTGGAGAGCAACGTTTGCCCATTATCTATCAAAGGATGCACTGGCATTGGAGTCTGTTGGAGTGACGTTAAATGACGAGTTGGGGATGGGGCGGTGATGGCCTCTTTGCACCCTGTCGAATGATAGAATTCTGAGCCTGCGGGGGCGTGTGGAGCCTATTTACACAATTGTGTGATTGCGGGTCTAAGGATAGATTCCGAAAAGAAGGGTCTTCCTTCAGAACACAGGGCAACATGAATATCTTTAGCTAGACGGTGATGAATTTGTGAACTTCACGGCTGCGGGCGACTCTTGAAGGCTGGTCATAGTGTATACTTAAAACGGAGGCTAACGGTTTCATGATTAGTGAGGATTTGGAAGTTTATTGCAAGTAGGCAGGAGAATGCGGTTGAGAGGGATAATATATCGGCGATAATAGAATGCCAGAGCAGACTCGATGGGTCAAATGCCCTACTTGTGACCTCTATATCGTGTGCTCATAGGTGCATATGCTGTCCTGTAATGGTGACAATCTGCTTTATTCAAAGAGATAAATTCATTGCCTACAATAAAACAGCCGTTACCTGATTCAAGGTGTACTGCACCTAACTTCGGGCATATGAAGTCACAGTTCATCGTTTTTCTTAACCGAAGCTGGGAACTTCAGTTTAATCATAAAGAACAGGATAGAGTAACATAACCAATATATGGCTAACACGAGAGGGCACAGTTTAAAGGTGCTTAGAATGTGTATAGAGGAGATGTGAAGGGTGAGTTTTTTTTACGCAGGGAGTGGTGTGTGCCTGGAATGGGCTGCCAGCGACGGTGGTGGAGGCGGATACGATAGAATCTGTTGGGAGAATATTGGATACGTACAGGAAGCTTGGAAAAATTGAGGGCGATTTCCACAGTGAGTACATGCTCAGCACAGCATTGTGGGCCGAAAGGCCTGTATTGTGCTATAGGTTTTCAATGTGCCTATGTTTAGGAGTTCCAGACAACTGATTGGCATCAGTTCTTGGAATCAGACCGGCACAAGCTGTATGTTATGAATAGCAATCAAATATATGTTATTTATTGCACTGATGTAAAGAAAGGGACTGATAATATCAGTGAATAGATAGATGTCAAGCACTGACCTGGTATCTCCGATATCTTACAAAGGAGGAACTTTTTCTGGCCACATGTCTCTAAATGCGGTGCACTTGAACCAACTCCAATGAACGGGAAAAGATGTTTCTGTACGGTTGGGTCCTGATGATGGCACTCGGCCAAAATCTTTTGTGTTTTCTTTTATCGGAGATGCCAGTCCTACCAGTTTCTCTCATCATTGTGTCCGCGTTACGTTCAATGTTTGCAATGGATGTTGGGAAACTCGACGTGGTAGTGTAACTAATAAGGTGGCCAATGAGACCATATTACATCGTGAAAAAACTTAACCAGTCAATATAAGTTATAGTGGAGAGTCATTTTTTTTGCACCAGGTAAGGACGGGAAGTACAGATTATGTACCGAGCACAGGAGACATTTTAAAGAATGCCAATTATAAACTTGCCTCTACGACAACTGATGAGTCATTTCTGGAAACATCATACAATTCAACACATTTATATGTGCACTAAGAACTGCCTCACCATTTTAAAAAGCAAATGAATAGGGCTGAGCGCGGCAATCTTTAGCTGCTCCCTGAATTTGGTTTGGGTCACACTGTATATAACCATATAACAATCACAGCACGGAAACAGGCCATTCCGGCCCTCCTAGTCCGTGCCGAACTCTTAATCTCACCTAGTCCCACCTACCCGCACTCAGCCCATAACCCTCCACTCCTTTCCTATCCATATACCTATCCAATTTTACCTTAAATGACACAACTGATCTGGCCTCTACTACTTCTACAGGAAGCTCATTCCACACAGCTATCACTCTCTGAGTAAAGAAATACCCCCTCGTGTTTCCCTTAAACTTTTGCCCCCTAACTCTCAAATCATGTCCTCTCGTTTGAATCTCCCCTACTCTCAATGGAAACAGCCTATTCACGTCAACTCTATCTATCCCTCTCAACATTTTAAATACCTCGATCAAATCCCCCCTCAACCTTCTACGCTCCAATGAATAGAGACCTAACTTGTTCAACCTTTCTCTGTAACTTAAGTGCTGAAACCCTGGTAACATCCTAGTAAATCGTCTCTGCACTCTCTCTAATTTATTGATATCTTTCCTATAATTCGGTGACCAGAACTGTACACAATATTCCAAATTTGGCCTTACCAATGCCTTGTACAATTTTAACATTACATCCCAACTTCTGTACTCAATGCTCTGATTTATAAAGGCCAGCGTTCCAAAAGCCTTCTTCACCACCCTATCTACATGAGACTCCACCTTCAGGGAACTATGCACTGTTATTCCTAGATCTCTCTGTTCCACTGCATTCCTCAATGCCCTACCATTTACCCTGTATGTTCTATTTGGATTATTCCTGCCAAAATGTAGAACCTCACACTTCTCAGCATTAAACTCCATCTGCCAACGTTCAGCCCATTCTTCTAACCGGCATAAATCTCCCTGCAAGCTTTGAAAACCCACTTCATTATCCACAACACCTCCTACCTTAGTATCATCAGCATACTTACTAATCCAATTTACCACCCCATCATCCAGATCATTTATGTATATTACAAACAACATTGGGCCCAAAACAGATCCCTGAGGCACCCCGCTAGTCACCGGCCTCCATCCCGATAAACAATTATCCACCACTACTCTCTGGCATCTCCCATCTAGCCACTGTTGAATCCATTTTATTACTCCAGCACTAATACCTAACGACTGAACCTTCTTAACTAACCTTCCATGTGGAACTTTGTCAAAGGCCTTGCTGAAGTCCATATAGACTACATCCACTGCCTTACCCTCGTCAACATTCCTCGTAACTACTTCAAAAAATTCAATAAGGTTTGTCAAACATGACCTTCCACGCACAAATCCATGCTGGCTACTCCTAATCAGATCCTGTCTATCCAGATAATTATAAATACTATCTCTAAGAATACTTTCCATTAATTTACCCACCACTGATGTCAAACTGACAGGTCTATAATTGCCAGGCTTACTTCTAGAACCCTTTTTAAACAATGGAACCACATGAGCAATACGCCAATCCTCCGGCACAATCCCTGTTTCTAATGACATCTGAAAGATCTCCGTCAGAGCTCCTGCTATCTCTACACAAACTTCCCTCAAGGTCCTGGGGAATATCCGGTCAGGACCCGGAGATTTATCCACTTTTAAATTTCTTAAAAGCGCCAGTACTTCCACCTCTTTAATTGTCATAGGTTCCATAACTTCCTTACTTGTTTCCCACACCTTACACCATTCGATATCCTTCTCCTTAGTGAATACCGAAGAGAAGAAATCGTTCAAAATCTCTCCCATCTCCCTCGGCTCCACACATAGCTGACCACCCTGATTCTCTAAGGGACCAATTTTATCCCTCACTATCCTCTTGCTTTTAATATAACTATAGAAGCCTTTCGGATTTACTTCCACCTTATTTGCCAAACCAAACTCGTAACTTCTTTTAGCTTTTCTAATCTCTTTCTTAAGTTTCCTTTTACATTCTTTATATATATTCTTACATATATGAAGGTGTTTGTGCAGCAGCTGAAAAGCTGAATCATTGCCCCCGCTCGCTGCATCATCCACAGTCGGATAGACGTTTCCAGGTCCGTGTAGAGGCACGTCAGGAAAATGAAAACAAGGGTGGTTGTCGCCCAGCACAGGAGGAAACTGGCCGACAAGGTGAAGAGCAGAACGATGGACTGTCTCCTGCTCCTCATTTCCGGATCCTGCTGCTTCTCGCTTTTTCTCTGTCCCCTGAGCCCCCTACGGACTCGGTTGGACGCCAGGATCTGTCTGACTGTCAGAATGTTGAGGAACAAAATGAGGAAGAAAGGAAGCAGCGGATTCAAAAGACGGTCTAACCAGTAAAACCATTCAAACTCCGTATCCATGAGAAGACCCGATTTGTGATCGCATTGATTCCAATAAATATCTGCACGTTCCTTGTGCAGGAAGTAATACGGGACGTTCTTTAAACAGAACGCAACGCATATTGTGCCAATAACCCATCCCGCAATTCTAGGCGTACAGTACTTGTTCTGAATCTTCGACCAGCAGATGGATACAAAGCGATCGAAAGTGAACGCTACGGTAAGCCACACGGAACAATCTAAAGCCACGTAACACAAGACGTAGTGGAGTAAACAGAACGGAAGTGATGGCTGAAGCCAGTATACTCCGTAAATTTCAACCATCTGGTAGAATGCGACTTCGATAATCACCACCATTAGATCGGCCACGGCCATCGCCACCAGATACCGAGTGATACCTTTGGAGAGACCACACTTTCCTCGGCTCAATATCATGATCGCCGCCAGGTTAACTGTCGAAAAGAAAAGTACAATTACGACAACTGCAACATCCAATCAAACTGCGTTTCCAAAGGTATTTGTTGCACTACAGTACTCCTTGATGAACGCGTGACGAAAGCCATGGAATGTAAGGAAATACACATCGGTTGTCCCCGTGCCAGTTAGCGATAAATCCTGGAAGGGTGGGTAAAGACAAATATATTTGTCGATTATTTACGGGGTGGGGAGGGTTGGAGGGAGCGGGGAAATAAAGAGTCAACCCCGACCCGTCGGTTAATTGGTCGGGATCCATAGCGTAAAAAGTGGTCTGTGATCCCTCTCGGAACGAAAAGATCACCAATTGTGAGAGAAATCATGAAGACAACAGTACCAGCAATGGCAAGCAACAATTTCATGTTATTCCGCGAACCACCGTAGAATGACTGAAAATAATTAGCATACGATTCCGTCACGGCATATACACGATACTGGAAAGAATTCAACCGGGACAAAATACAGAACGAACTCGGAGAGGCAGCTTCTCTGAAAACGGAGAGAGAGTTGATGTTTTCAGCCCAGACCCGTCATCATTGCTTCTCGGCTCACACTCTCCTGTTATAGCTTCGACCCCCATCCATTCTGGTACTAATGACCTGTCCCCGCACGAAACACCGACTGTTCACTTCTCTCCATTGATCAGAGATTCTCAACCTGGGGTCGACTGACTTCTGGGTTAATGGTAGAGGTGTTCTCCATAAAGAAAAGTTGTTAATGATAGGGGTGTTTTGCATAAAAAAAAGAAGTTTTTGGTCGCTTTGCCACAGTTGCTGCCTGACCTGCCGTGTTCCTCAGTCAGTTATTCCGGCATTGTAGCGTTTGCAGAATCTCTTCTGTTGAAAGTGGAAACGAATCTAAATGTCCGTGGCAAACGTCGAGCATATCGCCAATGTTTAATCTTGAAAAGACGTTACGATAAATCAATTTGACTGCGACCTGCGCAAATCAATGGTCGCCTTCAGAGGACTGCCAAAGGAATATAATTCTATTTTTTGCAGAAGTCCCAAACTTACAGTACATTTTACACGCGAGACGAGGAAGTACCATCTATTTATTGATTAAATTGAAGGTCCAAATCGAGTGAGATGCATAAATAGTAACTCAGAATCCGATCACCGGTAACAGCTTGAAACCACTAAGCAGTGAAGTCTTACCAGGGATTCCGATGACTACAATGGAAGGGTAGCAGATTTTCATTGTTGTCTCCATGGGATACTTGTCTTCGACGGCTGGAAACAAAGAGATTGAAAGGTCCACCTTTTATAACACATTCGGTTAGCTGATGATGAAACCAACTTGAACAACTGGTGTTAATGATCATTACGTCACTCTCAATTCAACATCCTTTGCTTTCAACACTTGGATCCCCAGTAGAGAAACAAAATTCTCTCGGCCAGAAACGCTGCATTCATATTAATGATGCCGGTTCGGTTCCCTTGTTTCAGAATTTAGGGCTTTTTTTCTTGAAGAAGTATTGACAAGCCTATTCTTTCATCATGTCAAAATATTTGTCTGAGCAGTGCTAGTTCAATTCTGACAGTGTTACTATCTACGCCCCAGCTCCAGGGTATCTGAATCCGACAAACACTTTCCAATTATTTTGATTTTCAGTGGAATGCCACGTTAACGTGGTCCTCCGTCTGTCATTCTGACACACCTGCCCCTTGTGAAGTAAGTGGGGTGCTGATGCCACCACTAAAACGGGTCACCGGGACCATAGAAACATTCGGTCATCCCATCCTCCCACAATTACAGAATAATCTCCAATCCCCACGTATCCATGAGTCTATCCAGGTTTCTCTTACATTTTGAAATCCATCCTGAATGGAGCACCTCTGCTCTCAGATGGTTGCTAACCTTTACCAACCTCTGTGTGAATATCTACGCCATGTTCCATTTTAATACATTACCCTTCACACTTAACACATGGCCGCTCCTTCTACGCTCACACAACATCAGTGGAAAATGACAGCTTCTATTTAACCCATCTGTGCCCTTCATAATCCTGAATCAAATCTCCCCTCTTTGGGAATAAGGTCCTACCCTGTCTAGCACTTGCCTATAAAGCAAGTTATCAAGTCTTGGAATCATCCTTGGACACTTTCTATGCACTCTTTCAATTCTATTGAAATCCATCCTGGCAACGGGAGCAGAACTGTACCAATACCTCAATTCAGAACTTAACAACGTCCAGCATATCGGCAGAGCGGGTCTGAGTGTTTCTGTTTTGTCGTCGATGAACGTTTCATTCATTATGTTCGCTTCCGGTGCTGTGGGTTCGTCGCGGAGACCGTGCAATAAAATATGCGGAACATGGATTGACATTGATAACAGAGAGAAGCTTATTGACATTCATTTCGAGAGGGTGAGAGGATTAAATCAAGGATACAATTCTGCGGATTTATAAGGCACTGGTCAAAGTATTGTGAATATTGTGTCATTACGGACCCTATACTAAAATGATTATGCTCCGGATTAGAAACTCCAGTCCAGAGGAGGTTCAGGTGAATGACCGAAGGAATGAAACCGAGTGGGCAGCTTTTGATGGCTCTGAGCCCATTCGTTAGACCTTAAAACAGTTGCAGATTTACACACGATGTTCTACGTATCATTTATCTTTCTATCTATCCATTTATCCATCTATCCATCTAACTGGCTATCTATCTAACTATCTATCTCTGAGTCTATGTCTATCTCTCTCTCTCTCCCTCTGTATTGATTTACTCACTGACTGAATTAATTTATTTCTGATATTTGCATAGTTTGTCTTCACTTTGCAAGTTGGTTTTTCATGCCGCTCATCGCTTGTGCAGTGTTCTTCACTGAGTCTATTGTATTTGTTTGTTCTGCTGTGAATGCTGCATGGAAATGAATTTCCGGATAGTATTTTATGAAACATAATTATTTTGACAATATTTTATTGTTTAACCTTTGAACTTCAAAAGTACTAAGGCAGAGCTTTTTTTTTCTGGGACTTCGACGCCGTGAGTGTGTGTCTCTAATCGTTGCAGTGCTGTATTGGGAAGTGATTAAGGAACTTTGAAGAAGAGATTCTGCGCCTTGTCTGTTTTTTGAATTTGGCAGCAAACGGTATCAGCCCTGATCTCGGAGAGCCCATACAAAGTTCTTCAGAGTGCTCAGGGAATTGAAGCGAGATCTCTGGCGCTGTGATTGTGTCACGCCGCCGTGCCTTTTTCTTGAAAAGAAAGCTTTATTAACAAGGAAGCACCAGAGTGACAAACTATTCGTTCTGCGCCCAGGATGCACTTTAGTCAACACCAGCGGAGAATCTGTCTTAGCAGGAAAGTAAACAGAGGGACACCCGGACATTATAAGAACCCTGTAAGAGGGTATGGCTGGACGGCGATGGCTGTCGCACATTTTCTGGACTTCAGAAAGGAAACACGGCGATCACAAGTACAAGAGCGGTGCCCTTGGTTGATGACCCCTCTTTGTAATAAATGTCAATGATCAGGGCGTGTTACTGACGGAGTTTTAACTAGTTGGTCCGCCCTGTTTGATACACTTTTTCATTTATTCAATTATGTTGGTTGCATTTACTGCTGATGGGCGCGAAACTAAAAAATAAAGAGTATCATGATTGGATGTATTGACATGTCAGAATATTGTCAGACCTGGGCACCTACCTGTAGCTAATGCTCGGTGGACGCCTGGTTATTCTTATGTAGTATCATAAAAGGCCGGGAACTGTCCACACCAATATCAATTGCGCATTGAAGCCCTCACTGAGCTCTGGTGCCATATTGTCTCAAAAGACTGAATGTACCTGCAGAGGGCAGAGGACATTACTCTGCCAACTCTTCATAGAGTCCTGAAGCATGACCTGATCAATGCTCATCTGACCACGGTACATACCCATCACCAACCTCACCATTCCAGGACAGTTTCTTTCCACCGCTACCGTCCCCTTAACCTTCTTATCTGAAATGCCCGTTTTTATTTCTCAGCCGAGACTTTGTTGTTTCAGTGTCCTTTGGCCCATGACCAACTCCTCCTACTTCGACATCGCCTTGTGGCACCTTTCCACGCCCTTCTCACCGGGACAACTCGCTTATCCTCTGCTATATTACTAATCTCCAGTTACTTGGTCCCACCCTCAAATTTTTAAAGATTGCCCATGACCAGGTTCATTCGTCATATATATCGAAACATAGAGTGAAATGCTTGGTTTGAGTCAGCAATCATCACTCTCCCATGATGCACTGCGGGAAGCTCATATGCTTCCAGTGCGAACCTCACAAGCTTATCATGGACTGACTTCAACCAATCCGGCTTTGCAATACGGCGGAGATCTGGAGTACACGGAGGAAACTCACACCGTTTGGAAGGATCGTACAAACTCTTTACAAAGGTCTCCGGAATGGACCCTGGTCGCTGAACCTGTAATTGTTTCGACAACCACTGCGCTACGGTGTTAGCCACGACGACCATCCAATCCCTAAGGCTTCATTATTTCCATCAGGTATATCTCAGGGCTCTCCTTCATTTGTAAATTCAGACTTCAAACATTCTACTCTACAAACACTCTCGCTGACACTTAGAAGACCGAGGAGCAAGTTTTAATATAGCGCAAGATGTCAATCCTGCCAGTTAAAGCTTTTTCTATCAGTTCCGGGGGCAGCTCGATTTTCGCATGCCGACTTTTCTTTCAATCCTTTCCGAAATTCTTCAAATACTCCCTTAATAATTGCATGGCCGTGGACACCAATAATCTGCAATTTATCGCCTACATCATGTTTGGGATCAGCTCGCGCCCCGTCTCCAAATAGGCTTCCACTATTTCTGATAGTGCCGACCACGCCCGGATCTCCATCTCACGTGGCAAAGTATCCACTGGCTGCTCTTCAATTCACCCTACTAACGACGATACCTAGATTACGTCTCTTCACAGCGTGTCCTTCGTAAAGAGGTCATACATTCCTTTCAGTATCTCCGTCGCCACGCGGTTATTCTCGAGCTGAGACCTTTCATCCCAGTAACTGTGAAATGGACTCTAATTGCCAGTGAACGGTCTCCGCTCACCCACTGTGGGTGATGCAGCTTTCATTCCCATCTCCTGTTTTTCTTGCACTTCCCTTTCACCGCAACACCTCAGACAAAACAGTGGTAGATTTCACTTGCTCCTGAAGTGTGAGACCATCAGCCGCAGGATTCAGGCCGTCATGACGGACATTCAGACAGGCTGCCATCTGACCCCGCCAGTCAAAACTTGCCCTCCCATTTTCTTTTGGTAGATTGCCGTGACTCTCTGGTGCGCTCATCTCACTGCAGTAACTTCTCACACAAGGTAGTCTGTATCCCTCTGTGCGGTCATAGTGTCCCTCTCCACATGGGTAATATCAACTGCAGACGAGACCACCACTGTGCTGAGCACCGGCATTCCCTCCATCATATCCACAAAGACTCCAGGTTGAATATTGTGAGCCGTTTCTGTTGGCTGTCGCCGACTAGAGCTGTTTTACAGGAAACTGTATTGGGACGGCTTTTTAACATTACCTCTCAATGACCTGTCTCACACAAATGTTGGCTCTGTGGCAAATTTACGGCCGATTTGAAAGAAGCTGGAAGGGCAGGTAGTTTTGAGAAACGAAAGAGGTCACTGAAGTCCTCAGGAGAATGTGAAGTGAAAGTTCGAACTGAGTATCGGGAACCGTATGGACATGTTCTCTGGAAGAGAAACGAAAGGGCAGATTGTTCTGTGCATGCAGAGAGAACCCAAAAATCCGAGATTACAGAGGATTGTGGCTGTCCTCGTGCAGGTTGCAGTTAAGGTAATAAAGTTTAATTTGAAGTTGGAATCGATAAATGGGAAGGGGGGTGTGACGTTAACCTTTATTATGAACACTCTCATCCCTTTGTCTGATAACGAAAGTGCTGATTTTGGAGAATATTCTTCTGGAGATGAAAAGCTTATCATATCATGAGCTTTCGATCGCTTGGGGCTTGTGCCTTATTGAAACCTGTCGAATGTTGAAAGTCCTCAATGGAGTGTGTGTGCAGCAAATCTATCCTGTCCTGGGTAAGGAGAGTTCAGAATAAAGAAGCGTCCTTTTAGAATGGAAACGAGGATTTATTTTTCTTTACCTAATGTGTGGCGAATCGTCGATACGTTACCTCAGGTGTCTTTGAAAGCCACGACATTTGATATATTTTCAGGAAGGTTAATAGATCATTGATTCGTCGGGCACTGAAAGGAACGGGGAGAAGTCAGGAGATTTAGGTTGAGATAGAAAAAGGATCAGCCATGATGAAAATCCGGATCAGACTCGATAGGACAAATGGCCTAATACTGCGCCAATATTTTATTGTCCTATTGTCGAAAATGTCAGCTATGGTAATGAATTCAGATAAAACAGAAACAGAGATTCGAAAGAAAATAAAATATCTACTGACCGAACCCTTGAGTTGTCATTTTCGAACTTGTTCTTTCCCCTGTCCAACACTGAAAGGCAGAACAAAGCGGACACTAGAGGGCAGCATCGAGGGATCACCTGACACACGCACCGAGCGGGAAGTGGAACAAAGCTCCGCCGGAAGGGGCGAAAACTGGACCCTGCACAGAATGCAGTAGCAAATAGATAACTCTGGCATACCGTTCGCCATCGACAAAGAATAAGTCATTCTGGGCCTTAGTTCCGCTGCAAGCCGTCTACCCACAGAATCTGTGAATAGGATTTGAAGCAATGTCCATTGTCGATGCCTAACAGTGCTTTGCAATGACAAAAAACTGTTCAAGACTATCCGGAGAAACTTCCTGTCTGTTATTGATTATTATCGGCTTGCCTCCTTTCCTATTCCATATTGACCTTCTTCAGACTTTCTAGTTGATTTCTGATGGTTTTTAACAGCTTCCTGTCCTCCAAACTCCCATTATGTTTTGCTCTATTAAATGCCCTCTCGCAACTGTCACTGTCAACGCCATTCTTCCGTTCTTCTCCGCATGACCTTTGAAGCCCTGAATAATCAAAACCCTGCTCTTTAAATATACACAATGAAAACCTGCACAACTGTCGGTGAGACGGAATTAGGCATATTTAACACACTCTGGCTAAATATCCTTCTTGTCTTTGTTATAATGTGACTTCCTTCTCTTTTAAGACTGTGGTCTTCCACACTCCTTGCTACAGCAAATATCCACTTCACGTCCACTCTACCTTCCAATATCCGATATGTTTGAATGCAATCGCCCCTCCCCCGGTTCATCTATACTCCAGCCAGTACAGACCCAGAGCTATCTATCGCTCCATATAGTTGAATAACTTCATTATAGGGATCATTCGCTCGAACCTGCACAGGTTGCCCGACCCCCCCGAAAAAAAAAAGTCAACAGATTGTTTCTTCAGTGGTTTGATCGAGGCAAGACTGCGCAAGCGCGTGTTCGTCAGCCAGTAAGAACAGCGAGGAGAGTTTAAAAGGAGACCGCTTTGGAGAGCGAGACAGAGTAGTAACGCTTTGGCACAAAGGGGCTTTGGCGATAACGGGTCGAGGCGAGGTCGTTTGCCTGTGTAAAATAAAGACAGGAAATATATCTGTGAAGCCGATGTTCCCTGCTCGGTGTCAGGTGTGGGAAGATCTGGAAACTCGCAGCCACCCCGGCGGCCACATCGGCACCAGGTACATAGAGTTGCAGCTCCTTAGGGGCCGTGTTAGGGAACTAGAGATGCAGCTCGATGACCTTCGGCTAGACTTTGAAAGTGAGGAGGTGATAGACAGGAGATATAGGCAGTAGTTACGCCGAGGCCTGGGGACACAGATAAGTGGGTAAAAGTAAAGAGGAGGAAGTGTAGGGATCAGAGGTTAGAGAGCACAACTGTGGCTGTACCCCTTGACAATTCAGTACTGGTTGGGGGGAGTACCTACCTGTGGAAGCAGCAGTGGCTGCGCCTCTGGCACAGAGTCTGGCCCTGTGGCCCAGAAGGGTAGTGAAAGGAAGAGGATGGCAGCAGTGATGAGGGACTCTATAGTTAGGGGTTCATAGAGGCGATTTTGAGGACGGAAGAAAGAAGCAAGGATGGGAGTTTGCCCCACCAGGTGCGAGGGTCCGGTATGTCTCTGAGCGCGTCCACGATGTCCGGAAGTGGGAAGAGGGACAGCCAGACGTCGAGGTACAAATTGGTACCAACGACATAGGCAGGAAAAGAGAGGAGCTCTTCAAAGCAGACTACTGGGAATTAGGGAGGACATTGCGAAACAGGACCACAGAGGTAGTCATCTCGGGATGACTGCCTGTGCCACGTGAAAGAGAGTATACGAATAGGCTGAGGAGGTCCTCAGGCTCCTGTTCTGGGACTCCATCTCTTCGTGATTTTTATAAATCACCTGATTGAACAAGTGGAGGGATGGGTTAGTAAGTTTGCTGATGACAAGAAGGTTGGAGAAGTTGTGGATAGTGTGGAGGGTTATCAGAGTTTAGAACTGGACATTGATCCGAGGCAAAACTGGGCTGAGAAGTGGCAGGTGGATTTCAACCCAAATATGTGTGAGGTGGTTCATTTTGGCAGATCAAGTGTGATGACAGAATATAGTATTAACGGTAAGGTTCTTGGCAATGTGGAGGATCGGAGGGATCTGGTTGTCCGAGTCCATAGGAGACTCAAAGTTGCTGCGCAGGTTGACTCCGTGTTTAAGACAGCAAACGTTGCATTTCTATTCACAAATCACGGGTCTGAGTTTAGGAACCGAGAGGGAATGCTGTAGCTACATAGGACCCTGGCCGGAACCCACATGGAGTTCTATGCTCAGTTCCACACTCCTCATGCAGGAAGGATGTGGAAACCATAGAAAGTGTGCAGACATTTACAAGGATGTTGCCAGGATTGGGGGAGCATGCCTTATGAGAACAGGTTGAGTGAACTCGGCCTTTTCTCCTTGGAGCGACGGAGGATGAGAGGTGACTTGATAGAGCTGTACAAGATAATGAGAGGCACTGATCATGTGGATAGTCAGAGGTTTTTTTTCAGGGGCTGAAATGGCTGACACGAGGGGGAACTGTAAGTAGGTACAAAGGAGATGTCAGGGGTAAGTTTTTTTTTTATATACAGAGAGTAATGAGTGCGTGGAATGGGCTGCCGGCGACGTTTTGGTGGAGACCGATACGATAAAGTCTTTAAACACACTCCTGGATACTTTAATCCTGACATCACATTTCTCCAGTTGGAGTGGATCACCTGCTTTTGCAATGGATACCAGTTGTCGCTGGGTGACGCAGTACACCCGGTGGGCTCTCCGTTTTGACAAGGCGATAACATAATTGTTCTTTTAAGCCTTGTGCCAAAAGAATAGGCTGAGCTATAAATTATGACGTAAGTGCCAATGGAAAAACTTCTGATGATGCCGTGCAAACCCCAGCATGAACTTTCCTTTCACCCATGGCGGATTCGAATTGACAAAGGAAGAGGGTCAATTCGAATCCTTGTCCACCTCTTCCTTGTCGACCAGTCATTGAAGGGATACCGCACTTTATTTATTTAAAAGACCAAGTATGTCGCAGTCGGAACGCCATCATTTATTTCTACCCTTTCACATTTCCTCCAGGTAACAGTATCTATTTCCTCTGATACCTGGCAAAATGAACTGTCGGCGTGGCGATCGGCTTGTGGTGTGGACCGAGCAATCCTTTCCCTGAGACACAATTTTGTATGAAACGATTTATATAGTGAGGCACAATGTAGAATGAAACTGCGTCGTGTTATCACAAACTGTCAGACTCCAGTTGTCCCTTTATTATTATTTTTTATTATGAGCCAAGAGCGAAGGTCTCTAAGGAAGGTTGCAGTCCTGAAGATAGAATATCTGGAGCTTGCTTTCGAAGACGAGAGGCAGGACCTGAAGCTTTAACTCAATTTAAAGCGGAGGTTGATTGATTCTTAATTAGTAAGAACGGCAAAGGACACAGGAAGAGGAAAGGAGAGTGGGAGAATGAGGAGTGATATATCAGCCATGATGCAATGATGGATCAGACACGACAGGTTTATTTCTGCTCCCGCGTCCCATGGTCTTTGTCTAATCTCTGGCGACCAACTACGTCCTTTCTTTGGCTAATGGCGTTGCAGACATCGCCGTCCCTTTCCCTTGTCGTTGGGTCATAGCGTAGTTAAATGTTGAATCGTGCAGTTCATGGCCTTAATTATTCAAGTCGGAGAAATCAGTCAATTAAACATAATTACTATCAGCAGACAAGGGGATAAAAAAAGCGAGGAATTGGAGCAATTGCTATCAGAATTTACGTATCAGTTCGCTAACAAGAACTAGTTCTCAAATAGGAAAATAAGTATTTGAGAAACCAAACAAGAAAGTTATAGTGTGGTCAATGATTATCAAATGAAGCTGATGTTGAAAGAGGGTGTGTTAATTTACCAAAAGAACTAGTAAGGTGACAGCGGAATGAGAGACTGGAAGTTTCGTGAAAGATAGTGGACAGTGTAAAATATATCTTTCAGTGATGTTGCTCGGATGAATCACGATCACGATAAAATTACACAGAATGGTTCAAGAAGATTTTGACATTATTACTGTGTGAGAATATACTTGAACTTCAATTTCATATTTTCTTCATTTCATACCTCTTTCTCCAAACTTCACTGAAAATATTTTACCTCCCCTTTCCACTTTTCAATACCTGCTGCATGCTTTGATTCTTCATTCGTCCCTCCCCAGTAATTTCCCTACCGGCAATTATCTTACCAAGCAGTGTAATTGCTACCGCTAGTCAGGTACCTCCTCACTGACCTACATTCAGAGCCTCAAGTAGTTGATCCATGTGAATAATCACCTCACCTTGAAGTCTGCGTGGGTCGTCTATTGTGTATGAACCACTTATTCATCCCGGCTTTCTTTGGGAAAACTTGCTCACTACGACGCATGTTCATTTGTGCCTCAAGGGCACTGAAACTACATACTTAACAACTGCCTCCAGCATCGTTACAACCACTTAGGTCAAACTAACTTGCCTAAAATGTCATTTCTTATGCCTTGCCCTCTTCTTGCAGAGTGGAGTGAGATTTGCAATTTTGCATCCTTCTGGCGTCATTACAGAATCTAGAGAATCTTGAAAGATCATTCAAGTTCCTCTACAATCTCGGCTGTCACGTCGTTCTTAACTCGTGATGAACGTATTCAACTATCTTGCTATCTCCTCCTCAGTTGGACACTCTCCGTCCTCAGGTATCTCAAAGCGCGAGGGCTGCAGAGAACTTAACGAAGAACGATTGTTGCACAGTGTAAATAATTAATATTTTAAAATCTACTCGTATTAAACCCAATTAACAGATGCATAAGAGCACGGCACAGTGCGGCACTTCCCTGTCTGGACGGGGTATTTGATCTGAGTGAGTTGTCCAAAACCGTTTCACTAGCAGGCTCTCGACATCAATGGAAAGAAAATAAATAGGACAAAAGAGAGAAATAAATATTTGCTTCATCCTGGTTTCTGTGTTGATGGGCGATGCACCTCATGTGATTATCATAACGGTATTTTTATAATAAAACAGGCAATCCAATTATTTTAAATGTGTGGAGATTTTAATATTGTCTTAGTTCTTAGATTGGGGAAGTCCATCTAGTGCAGTTGACATATCTACTTTCAGACGTAGAACATAGAACATAGAAAATAGAATAGGGTAGCACATTACAGGCCTTTCGGCCCAAAATGTTGTGCCGACCTTCAAACCCTGCCTCCCATATAACCCGCCACCTTAAATTCCTCCATACACCTGTCTAGTAGTCTCTTAAACTTCAGTAGTGTATCTGCCTCCACCACTGACTTAGGCAGTGCATTCCACGCACCAACCACTCTCAGAGTGAAAATCCTTCTTCTAATATCCTCCTTGAACTTCCCTCCCCTTACCTTAAAGCCATGTCCTCTTGTACTGAGCAGTGGTGCCCTGGGGAAGAGGCGCTGGCTGTCCATTCTGTCTATTCCTATAACCATATAACCATATAACAATCACAGCACGGAAACAGGCCATTCCGGCCCTCCTAGTCCGTGCCGAACTCTTAATCTCACCTAGTCCCACCTACCCGCACTCAGCCCATAACCCTCCACTCCTTTCCTGTCCATATACCTATCCAATTTTACCTTAAATGACACAACTGAACTGGCCTCTACTACTTCTACAGGAAGCTCATTCCACACAGCTATCACTCTCTGAGTAAAGAAATACCCCCTCGTGTTTCCCTTAAACTTTTGTCCCCTAACTCTCAAATCATGTCCTCTCGTTTGAATCTCCCCTACTCTCAATGGAAACAGCCTATTCACGTCAACTCTATCTATCCCTCTCAACATTTTAAATACCTCGATCAAATCCCCCCTCAGCCTTCTACGCTCCAATGAATAGAGACCTAACTTGTTCAACCTTTCTCTGTAACTTAAGTGCTGTAACCCAGGTAACATCCTAGTAAATTCCTCTTGATATCTTGTACACCTCTATCATGTCTCCTCTCATCCTCCTTCTCTCCAAAGAGTAAAGCCCCAGCTCCCTTAATCTCTGATCATAATCCATACTCTCTAAACCAGGCAGCATTCTGGTACATCTCCTCTGTACCCTTTCCAATGCTTCCACATCCTTCCTATAGTGAGGCGACCAGAATTGGACACAGTACTCTAATTGTGGCCTAACTGGAGTTTTATACAGCTGCATCATTACATCGCGACTCTTAAACTCTACCCCTCGTCTTATGAAAGCTAACACCCCATAAGCTTTCTTAACTACCCTATCTACGTGTGAGGCAACTTTCTGGGATCTGTGGACATGTAACCCCAGTACCCTCTGCTCCTCCACACTAACAAGTATCCTGCCATTTACTTTGTACTCCGCCTTGTAGTTTTTCCTTCCAAAGTGCACCACCTCACACTTCTCTGGGTTGAACTCTATCTGCCACTTCTCAGCCCAGTTCTCCATCCTATCAATGTCTCTCTGCAATCTTCGACAATCCTCTACACTATCTACAACACCACCATACTTTGTGTCGTCTGCAAACTTGCCAACCCACCCTTCTACCGTCACATCAAGGTCGTTAATAAAAATCACACAAATTAGAGTTCCCAGAACAGATCCTTGTGGGACACCACTAGTCACAACCCTCCAATCTGAATGTACACCCTCCACCACGACATTGGCTTCTGCAGGCAAGCAAATTCTGAATCCACCTGGCCAAACTTCCCTGGATCCCATGCCTTCTGACTTTCTGAATAATCCTACCATGTGGAACCTTGTCAAATGCCTTACTAAAATTCATGTAGATCACATCCACTGCCCGACCCTCATCTATATGCCTGGTCACCTCCTCAAATAACTCTATCAGAATTGTTAGACACGATCTGCCCTTCACAAAGCCATGCTGACTGTCCCTGATCAGACCATGATTCTCTAAATGCCCATAGATCCTATCTCTAAGAATCTTTTGCAACAGCTTTCCCACCACAGACGTGAGGCTCGCTGGTCTATAATTACCTGGACTATCCCTAATAACTTTTTTGAACAAGGGGACAACATTCGCCTCCCTCCAATCCTCCGGTATCATTCCCGTGGATAACGAGGACATAAGGATGCTAGCCCAATCTCTTCCCATGCCTTGTGGAGCAGCCTGGGGTATATTCCGTCAGGATCCGGGGACTTATCCGTCCTAAAGTATTTTAACAACTCCAACACCTCCTCTCCCTTAATATTAACATGATCCAGAACATCAAAGTCACTCATATTCTCCTCACCGTCATCAAGTTTCCTCTCATTGGTGAATACCGAAGATATATATTCATTGAGGACCTCACTTCCACAGTCTCCAGGCACATCTTCCCACTTCTATCTCTAATCGGTCCTACCTTCACTCCTGTCATCCTTTTGTTCTTCACATAATTGAAGAATGCCCTGGGGTTTTCCTTTACCCTACTCGCCAAGGCCTTCTCATGCCCTTTTCTTGCTCTTCTCAGCCCCTTCTTAAGCTTCTTTCTTGCTACCCAATATTACTTAATGGACCCATCTGATCCTTGCTTCCTAAACCTCGTGTATGCTGCCTTTTTCCATCTGACTAGATTTTCCACTTCACTTGTCACCCATGGTTCCTTCACCCAACCATTCTTTATCTTCCTCGCCGGGACAAATTTATCCCTAACATCCTGCAAGATATCCCTATACATCGACCACATGTCCGTAGTACATTTCCCTGCAAAAACATCATCTCAATTCACACCCCGCAAGTTCTAGACTTATAGCCTCATAATTCGCCCTTCCCCAATTAAACATTTTCCTCTCCTCTCTGATTCTAACCTTTTCCATGATAATGCTAAATGTCAGGAAGCGGTGATCACTGACCCCAGATGCTCACCCACTGACAGATCTGTGACCTCACCCGGTTCGTTACCTAATGCTAGATCTAGTATGGCATTCCCCCTAGTCGGCCTGCCAACATACTGTGACAGGAACCAATCCTAGACACACTTAACAAACTCTGCCCCATCTAAACCCTTTCAACTAATCAAGTGCCAATCAATATTAGGGAAGTTAACGTCACCCATTATAACAACCCTGTTATTTTTTGCACCTTTCCAAAATTTGCCTCCCAATCTGCTCCTCAGTATCCCTGCTGCTACCAGGGGGCCTACAGAATACCCCAAGTAGAGTAACTGCTCCCTTCCTGTTCCTGACTTTCACCCATGCTGATTCAAAAGAGGATCCTGCTACATTACCCACCCTTTCTGCAGCTATAATAGTATCCCTGACCAGTAATGCAACCACTCCTCCCCTTTCCCCCCTTTCTATCCCTTTTAAAGCACTGAAATTCAGGAATATTGAGAATTCATTCCTGCCCTGGTGCCAGCCAAGTCTCCGTAATGGCAACTACGTCGTAATTCCATGGATGTATCCAAGCTCTCAGTTCATCACCTTTGTTCCTGATGCTTCTTCCATTGAAGTACAGGCACTTTGTCCCTTCTACCTTACTACCTTTACACCCTTTATTCTGCTTCTCTTTCCACAAAGCCTCTCTATTTATTGGATCTGGCTTTACTCCATGCACTTCTTTCACTGCTCTATCGCTCCGGGTCCCATCCTCCTTGCAAATTAATTTAAACCCTCCCGAACCATGTTAGGAAACCTACCAGCAAGGATATTGCTCCCCCTCGAGTTCAGGTGCAACCCATCCAATCTGTACAGATCCCACCTTCCCCAGAAGAGATCCCGATGGTCCAAAAATCTAAAACCCTGCCCCCTGTACCAACTCCTCAGCCACGCATTCAACTGCCATCTCCTCCAATTCTTACCATCACTATCACGTAGTACCTTTCTCTTTCCCAGGTAACTTCACACAGGTAACAGTAACCGCGGCACACCTAATGACCCCAGAAAGCCGGGCCTTCGGAACCCTGATATTCTCTTCCACAGAGATGACTGATACAAAACATTAAAACAGCTCGTCTGCTGGTTCCTTGACCTCCCACTATTACTTCTCCAGCATCGTTTCCCAGCAGTCCAATACCTTGTTTCGCCTCTAATTTACCGTTTTATATTGAGGACACTTTTTGTTATCGTCTTCAGTATCATTTGCAAACTTAATTTAGTACAATATTCGTATCTTCTTAATGACTTATTTTCTGTTGGTATTTGAAATCTGCCTAATCCAACAACTTACACACACACACACACACACACACACACACACACACACACACACACACACACACACACACACACACACACACACACACACACACACACACACACACACACACACACACACACACATATTCTTCTCCGGTGAATAATATCTGTTATTGGTTAAGTAGGGTACCGTGCACAATTCTGATTTGATGGAGACAGACGTGAGACAACGAAGGAAAATCTGGAGAAACTTCTGAAATGCCCTCTTCGCTGCCGCTGCTACTGTGCGGTCCGGAATCTCCGGAGGAGAAGACCTTCGAGACCTCGGCTTTGCTTGTTTCGGCGGCAGAAATGAGGACGAAGGCGCTCGGGAGGCTGTATCGGAGGGGCTGCTCGGAGGCTCGAATTTTTCGGACGGAGTCTGCTGTGGTCGGGTGCGGTTTAAAAAAAAGTCTCAAGTCCCGATCGACTCCAATAGTCCCGATATCAGGCAGCAAAAGGGAGAAACTCTCCCTGCCATAATCTTCCAGGCACTGACAATTAATGCCTCGGAAGCACCCGACGACAGCAGACTCTAAGTCCATCCGAAAACTTCGAGCCTCCGACCAGCCCCTCCGATACAGCCTCCCAAGCTCCATCCTCTGCCGAGCGCCTTCGGCCTCATCTCTGCCGCCGAAACGAGCAAAGCCGAGGTCTCAGAGGCCTTCTCCTCCGGAGATTCCGGATCGCACAGTAGCAGCGGCAGCGAAGCGGGCATTTCAGAAGTTTCTCCAGATGTTCCTCCATGCTCTCACATCTGCCTCCATCAAATCAGGATTGTGCACGGCTCCCCTACTTAACACGGAACAGATATCCATGCTACAGATAGGCCGCGCGCGTATCCAGCATGAAGGTGGATTATGGAGTATCCAACATGAAATATCCGTGTCTTCGTTCGGTAAGGAACCTCCCCCAGACCCCAACATTCTATAATCTGACTTTAGGTGTTTTTACCCGCCTATTCCTTTCCTCGGGATCCCTTCCCCCTACCCTTCACCTAATGGTTCACACTCCTGTCCTATAACATTCTTCTTCTCTGTCCCTTGACCTTTCGCACCAACTGGGATTCACATGTCATCTGCACAAGAATGAATGCAGATGCTGGAAATCTAAAATCAACTCACACAGCATCTCTGTGACGGGATAATAGGGGAGTCAGACTGAGGATAGGAAATGAGTGAAGGAGGAGTAGCAGCAAAGATTCAAAGATTCAAAGAAGATTCGTAATTCGCATTGCACCGTCATTCAGGGAGGAGCCATCCTTCCTTCCAGATACAACAGATCCAATGGCACAACTTGAGGAGGATCACGGACCGACTTCCTGCCTGTATTTTATGCTCTTTGCCACTTATTATATTTAAGGCAAAACCTAATAATGTGAATTTGCATTCCAGTACATCATGGGATGTTCTTCCCTACTTTGGTGCCCTTCCCTTCGTTAAAGATCCCCACTATCCAGTCCATGCTATCAGTTCTCAGCTACTGTAAATGTAATTTGAAATTGACATGTCCTTGTTTGGCATATGCATAGGTTATTTGAAAATTGAGGATTTCCAACATATGATATAACCTATGAGGGAAATTTTGATCCGTAATTCCACAAAAAAAGAAAGAAAATCAGAAAAAAAAGAGATGTTGCGTACAGCGTTTTGCGCTGCCACTAATATATTGTTTCATTTACTGCAGCATTTCAGATCCGTGCAGTGGAAATAAAGTGGAGCAGTACTGGGGTCATTCATTTCCGGTGCATGACCGCGGGCTGGATCTCGAACGGCGCTGGTGACCAATAGAGTGGGAAGTGTGCTGCAGGGAGAGCGGTCAGTGCGCATACAGAGAAGAATATTAATGTTTACTCTTTTGACATTATAAAGAACGCTTTGTAGCTCTAATCAGATAATTAATTGCATGTCGTCCTGCGTTACCGAGACGGATGGGGATCCTCTTGCTTCAATGCTTCAACTGTAAAACGAATAATGATTACGAGAATCACTGTTAACAGAGATGACCTTGAATCCCAAAGTTACTATATTGTGTTAACTTTTTTTCTGAATCGCTTATTCTTTCACACCCATCATGGCACGCATGCACATTGAAAATTTACCGATTTTTTTCAGTATTGCGAGCAGCTTTGATACATAATCTAACAAAGAATGCACTGGTATCGGATTGTGTTCAGAGGAGGCTCACCAAGATGATCGTGTACATTACAGGGTGACGTTATGACGTACGTTTGACGTCTCTGTGCCGGTGTTTGCTGGATTAACGTTAAATGACGTGTTGGGAGTGGGGTGGCGGGTGGTCTCATTGCAAACTCTCGTATGTTGGAAGTCTCAGGCTGCGTGGGCGTGAAGTGCCTGTTTCCCGACTCGGAGGACTCTAGGATTGCAGGGCATAGACGCAGAATAGAAAGACCTTCCTTGAAAACAGAGATGAGAAATAATTAGTTCAGCCAGAGGGTGATGAAACTCTCGAATTCCTTGCTAAGTACAATTGTGTAGTGCTCGTCATTGGTTATATTTAAAGCGGAGGCTGATAATTTCATGAGTAGTGAGGACGTGAATGATCATCCAATGTAGACAGGAAACTGCGCTGAGGTAGGATAATACATCGACAATAATGGTCTGCCGGAACAGACTCGATGGGCCAAATGGCCTTCGAGTTTACTCTATATCGTATGACCATCGGTGCAGATGCTGTTGTGTAATGGTCAAAAACGCATCATTCAAATAGGTAAATGGAACGTTTACATACAACGGACGCGGAACTGACAAACGTTACCTGATTTCAGGTTTTACTACACATACGATTTAATGATTAATAAGCAAGAGTTCCGGACAACTGATTGTTACTGACAGGAAACAAATATTTGTTATAGATTTGTACTGGGCTTAAGGAAGGGATTGATAAAATGCCGAACAGTTGTTTGAAAAACAGACGTATTTGATGTCCCTAACGTCCTTCAACGGAGACACTTTATCCGACCACGTTTCTGCATTACAGGGAAAATGAAGCAACCCCACAGATCATCTGTACGGTTCGAACCTGATCACGCCGCCCAGTCCAAATTTTCGTTGTTTGTTCCAGAGGATTGCAAAAGGACTGCCCTGCCATGTTTCCCTATCATTGCGTGCGTGTCACATTGGATGTATACAATGAATGTCGGAAAACTCGGCATAGAAGTGCAACTATTAACGTGAAGTGGCCAGAGTGTGTATACTGTATCGTGAAAATCTGTCACTTTAACTTATCCCGGAAAGGTATTATTTCACCTCAGGAAGGATGGACAGGGCATTTCTAGACAAATACTGTATTCAGCGAGTACAACAAACATTTTGAGGAACGCCAGTTAAAAACTTACTTGTAATATTGGGAGATTGGGAGAGTGAATTTAATATGACCTTTGTTAATGAAGATCGGGTGCACATTCTGAAAATGGTTAATTCTTCTTCGATATGTGCCAATCACTGGTTAATTCAATTTAAAATTGTTCGTCGTTATTATTTAACATAGGAGAGACTATTCAAAATATTTCCTAACATTGACAATTACTGTGATAGGTGTAAAACTGATGTAGCCACTGTGTTGCCCTTAAGGCATCTGTTTAACTTTATTACATTTTCGCTTTAGTAATTCGTTTGTAAATATTTTCTAGTTAAATTTAAGGAAAATACCGGTTTGGAGAAACGGAAAGGAGGGGGCTTGTGTTTGCAGGATCAGCGCGAGAAAAGTTTTTTGTTCTACGCACGAGAAACATCACAGAAGCAATGCCGGATGTTCATAAGATAATCGATATGTTGAACTAAAAATGTTAACGCTGATTCTGTTAAAAGTAATGACGGTTGATAAAGTTTATGTTCTTTGTTATTTAAAGAGTTGCGGATAGTTAGTGTTGAAGTATTTAAAGCAAGTCGATGGCGTAGGTAGATTCTGACTGTATGTCGTATTTTAATGTATTATAGTTTGTCGTAGTTTTACTTTTGCAAGTATTTATGATGTAAATGCGATGCCAAGAAGGAAACAAATACTGTATATATTTTTGTATAAAACAGTATAAATACTGTTGTTTTATCAACAGTTTTCACCACACGTCAATGTGGAAGAGTGAACAGTAAACGGTTAATCTCACTGGGATCGCGCCTCATTGACTCTGGTTTATACTGTGTGTTTAGTTCAGAGTTTTTACACCTGTGCGAGAAAACTATAACCACTTTGTCACATATGTTTTGGTCATGTTCTTCTTAAAAATATTTTTGGAAATCTTTATTTTCTACAACTTCTAAAGTTTTGAAAATTAATTTACAATCTAATATATTGACTGATCTATTTGGAATAGTTCTGCATCATATTCAGGGTATTTCATTTTCGGACCAACATAGAATTGCATTTGTTACATTGCTGGCAAGAAGGGCTATATTATGAAAATGGAAAGATACATCTGTCCCCACATTAATTGAATGGTTTTCTCAAGTAAACTTATGTCTTAGTTTGGAAAAAGAATAGTAGAACTTTTGATCCTCGATTCGATTTTGAGAGAAGATGGGGCTCTTTTGTAATAAATTATCATTTAATTTGAATTATTTTATTTGGTTTCTTCCAATTTTATTTTATATAAATACGAATTGGCGGTTGATCATTCTTCTTTATATATTTATATAGATGATGTTAAGATGTATTGCTCTGGGAGTTGCTTCATAATGTTACTTTTTCTTTTTCCTTCTCTTGTAGTTAGTGGGGTTTCCTTTGTTTTAGTAAGTTGGGCTTCTCTTTTATCTTTTTTTTCTTTATAAAAAGTATTTTTTTTCATTATCATATATTATTCTTTTTTGATAAGCTTTTTTCTCCGGCTTTGATAATTATGTATATATCAACTTGTTGAAGTTTTTTTTTTACAATTTTATAGCTGTAGAAGATTATGTATCAACAAATAGATTCTAAAATCACAAATGAAAAACTTGCTTGGACGACCGCTGACGCTGGATTTCCGAAAGCATCATAATATTGAACACGTTTAACTCTGCAGTAAGCACTGTCTCACCATTTTAACAAAGAAACTGATGGGAGAGAGCGCAGCAATCTTCAGCTGCTCCCTGAATTTGGTCTGGGTCACACTGTAAATAAAGGTGTTTGTGCAGCAGCTGAAAAGCTGAATGATTGCCCCCGCATACTGAGCCAGCGACAGTCGGATAGACGTTTCCAGGTCGGTGTAGAGGCACCTCAGGAAAATGAAGACCAGGGTGTTTGTCGCCCAGCATAGGAGGAAATTCGCCGACAGGGTGAAGAGCAGAAAGATAGACTGTCTCCGGATTTTCATCTCCGGATCCTGTTGCTTCTCGCCATTTCCTTGTCCCCTGAGTCCCCTACGGACTCGACTGGACGCCAAGATCTGTCTGACGGTCAGAATGTTGAGGAAAAAAATAAGGAAGAAAGGAAGCAGCGGATTCAACAGACGATCCGCCCAGTAAAACCACTCGAACTCAGGCTCCATGTGAAGACCCCACTTGCCAATGCATTGATTCGAATAAATTCGGTCCCTATGCAGAAAGTAGTAAGGGGCGTTCTTTATACAGAACACGACGCATATTGTCCCTATAACCCATCCGGCAACTCTTGGATTACAGTACTTTCTCTGTATCTTAGACCAGCAAATGGCCACAAAGCGGTCGAAAGTGAACGCTACAGTCAGCCACACGGAACAATCTAAAGACACGTAACACAAGACGTAGTGGAGTAAACAGAACGGAACTGGCAGCTGAAGCCAGTCTACCTGGTATATTTTAGCTATCTGGTAGAACAGGACTTCGATGATCACCACCGTTAGATCGGCCACGGCCATCGCCACCAGATACCGAGTGATACCTTTAGAGAGACCACACTTTCCTCGGCTGAGTGTCACGATCGCTATTAGGTTGGCTGTCGAAAAGAAAACAAAAGTTGAGTTAAGACATGTCACACTTCCAAGTAAACCGAGTTTCCCAAGTTAGTTCTTACATTACAGTTCATTTTGTGTCAATATTTTTAATCTGAACCTTTACATATGTACGGAGACATGTTGGGCGAAATTCGGCATCTGAAATTTTACGACAAACCAACATTGGATTAAAATTTTTGCTGTAGAAAGTCTGCGTACTATGGAGGAATGTACCACTCAATGAGCACTATCAATCTGTTCTCCTAAGGCATGTTCCCCAATCGGGGCAACATCTTTGTAAATCTCCTCTGCACCCTTTTTATAGTTTCCTCATCTTTCCTGTAGTGAGGTGACTAGAACTAAGCATAGTACTTCACATGCGGTATGACAGGGGTCCTATATAGCTGCACCATTATCTTTGTGCTCCTAAATTCAATCCCACTGTTGATGACGGCAAATGCACCGTTACCTTCTTAACCAGGGAGTCAACCTGTGCAGAACCTTTGAGTGTCCTATGGACTCGGACCACAAGATCCCTCTGATCCTCCACACTACCAAGAGCAGTACCATTAATGACATATTCTGCCATCATATTTGACCTACTAAGATCAGTCACCCCCCACTTATTTGGGTTGAACACCACCTAAGTTCCTCGAATCACTTAATGTAAGAATGTGCACATTGGTTGTCCGAGTACCAGTCAGTAAGGCATCATGGAAATGTGGGTAAAGATACAGCTATTCCAACCATTCCCCTACATCCTAAACCGTAAGAAATTCTAAACCAGTCGGTATGCAGATGCTGGAAATCCAGGTTAATACAAATACAATTCACGTCAGGCTGTACCTACAGACGGGAATAAGGAGTCGACAGTTTTGGGGGAGGAAATCCATCAATTTTACCCTTCTGCCTTATGCACCACTCCAAAGCACCAACAGAGCTGTCTCTGAACTGCTTCTTTCGTTTAGGGATACGTATAATATACTGATGGAAATCGGAGAGGCAGCATTTCTGAAACCAGAGAGAGAGATTTACGTTTCTGGCCAAGACTCGTCATGATTTGGTGATCGGCTCACACTCTCCTATTATATCTTATATCCCAATCCATTCTGGTTCAGCGCAAGGTCCAAGGAATTTAATTCTATTTAATTCTATTTTTCATTTAACTCCAAAAACTACAGCACAATTCACACCTGTAAACAGGAAATATATCTATTAATGGATTAAAAAGGAAGTACAAATAACGAGTGAGATGAATTAATAATATATCACAATCTGACGAACAGAAACCATTTGATATCACCACAGAAGAAATGCTTACCAGGGACGCCGATGACTGCAATAACAGGGTAGCATATTTCCATTGCTCTATCCATCGGATATTTATGTTCTGCGGCTGGAGTACTTATTACTGTTTAGAGGTGCAGGAGATTTCGGACTGTAAATCCGCTAATTATTCAAAATAGCTCCAACGGATTAATGTAGACCCACAGGAGAAATGTAGCACAACGAAACACAATGCACAGTCTGTGATGAATACCAGCGGAATTAAACTTTCTCCCTTCAATTGCAAGACTTTTATGGTTTCGGTGTGCCCTGATAGTTCAAGTAAAATAAAGGGATTGAAAGGTCCATCTTTTATAACACATTCGTTTAGCCGATGTTGAAACCAACTTGCATAATGTCTGGTGTTAATGATCGTTACATCATTAGTAATTCAGCATTGGTTCCCTTCGAGACTTGGATCCCCAGTGGAGCAGCAAAATTATCTCTGCCAGAAACGTAGCATTAGCAGTAATTATGACGTTTTCATTCCATTGCTTCAGAATTTGGGGCTCCTTTCAAGCAAAAGAATTGACAGGCCTATTCTTCCATCCTGTCAACGTAGCTGTCTGAACAGCGCGAATATCTCAATCGGACAAACACGTTCCAGCTGTTGTGATTTGCAGTGGAATACCTCATTAATATGAGACACCGCTTTGTCACTGATGTCACTGCTCCTCAAGAAATACCTGTGGTTTTGATGTCACCACCACACATGGTCACCAGGACCAGAGAAACATAAGGTCATTGAATGCTATAGCTCAGAGACAGACCTTTTCGAACATCAAGCCCATGCCAAGCTATGATGTTGCCCAGTACCTTCGACTCACAATCAGATAATAGCCGCCAGGTCCCACGATTCGATGACCCAATCGAGGATTCACTGACGTTTTGAAAACCAACCTGTATCGAGCCGCTGTGCTCTCAGCTGATGTACATATCTCTGAGTGAATAGTTTCCTAATGTTTTATTTAAATACATCACCCTTAATCTGTCACCGATCCTAGTCTCACCCAAAATCAATCGGAAATGACTGCTTACGTTTACCCCAACTTTGCCTTTCATAGTTAACTGTCATATCTCCGCTCTTTGAGAATAAGGTCATAACCTGTCGAACACTTGCCAATAAGACATCAAATCACTGAAATATCCTTGGACGTTATCTCTACACTCTTCCATTTGTATTGAAATCCTTCCTGGGCTATGTGAGCAGAATTGTACCAATACCTAACTTCAGATCTTAACAGCGTCCAACATATCGGCAGAGCGGATATAACTGTTTCGGTCCTCTCGTCTATTCGTTCAGTATGCAATCATTCCAATGATCGGCATTACTCACGGAGACCATACTATAAAATATGCCAAACATGGATTAGAAGAGATAACAGAGAGAAGATTGTTGTTATTCATTTCGAGAGGTCTGGAGATTCAAAACAAGGATGTGACACTAGGGATTTATAAGGGACAGGTTTGACTGTGGACACAGCGTTGTGAAAATTGTGTAATTGGGGAGCCTTAACTAAGAAAGGGTGTTCCGCCAGCTGAGCCCGTCCAGAGGAGATACAAGTGAATGGCCGAAGGATTGAAGCGGAGTGGGAAGCGTTGAATACCTCGGACCCTGTACTCATTAGATCTAAAAACAGTGAAGTTGGAGAGATGGGATCTGCAGAGGTTGCTTCGTGCATTAAAGATGATCTTTCAAGAATGAATAGATTCTGTCATCGTATCAGATGACTGGAAAATTGCAAGTGTTACTCTCCAGTATCAAAAGGGTGGGAGGCATCGGGAAGAAAACTTATAGACCTGTTAGACTGTATCAGTGATTGGGAAGTTGTTGAAATCGATTGTTAAGGATGAGATTTTGGAGTACCTGGAGACACATGACAAGATGGGGCAAAGCCAGCATGGTTCCCTGAAAGGAAAATCTGGCCTAACAAACTTACAGCAATGTTCTGAGGAAATTACATGTAGGGTAGACAAAGAAGACGCAGTAGACGTGGTGTACTTGGATTTACAGAAAGCCTTCGACGAGGCTCGCGCAGGAGGCTGCTTAGCAAGATAAGAGCCCGTGGAATTACAGGGATTTTACTAGCGTGGGTGGATCATTGGCTGGTCAGCAGAAAACAGGTAGTGGGAATGAAGGGATCCAATTCGGGTTGGCTGCCGGTTACCAGTAGAGTTCCACAGTGACTGTTGGGACTGTTTCTTTTACTGTTACTGTTACTTTTTATTTGTACATCCCATTCCCATTCTGTTATGTCTACCCATGGCCTCCTCTACTGTCAAGATGAAGCCACACTCAGGTTGGAGGAAGAACACTTTATAGACCGTCTGCGTAGCCTCCAACCTGATGGCATTATCACTGACTTCTCTAATTTCCGTTCATAGCCCTCCTCCCCTTTTCACCCCATCACTGATTTATTTATTTTTTCCCTCCTTCCCCCCTTTTTTCCACTCTCTCTGTCCATCAAACTGCCTGTCCTCCGTCTCCTTCTGGTGCCCTCCTCCCCCTTTCTTTCTCCCTAGGCCTCACGTTCCATGATTTTTTATCTTTTTACCAATCACCTTTCCAGCTCTTAGCTTCACCCCACCCACCCAGGTCTTCTCCTATCATTTCGCATATCCCCCTCCACCTCCTACTTTCAAATCTCTTACTATCGTTTCTTTCAGTTAGTCCTGACGAAGGGCATCGGCCCTAAACGTCGACTGTGCTTATTCCGATAGATGCTGCCTGGCCTGCTGCGTTCCACCAGCATTTTGCGTGTGTTGCTTGAATTAACAGCATCGGCAGATTTCCTCGTGTTTGCTTTTTAAAAAGACTGGAGTAGTCCGCGGACGCCAGCAGGACCATGTGAGACTCGGGAAACCTTGACGCCCTTTAACGTAGTCGACAGAGCAAGCATTCGTGAAAGTAACTGAGTTTCGGAACAAGCACAGACATTAGTAGGCACCCTCGGCGCCAGCAGACTGAGGTCCAAAACGCTGATGAACGTCCACTGGTTCCATTAATGGTGTCAGGACCTTATATCATCGTGTGAGAAAAAACACCCTCCCATGTTGAGACATAAACAAGCGTTTATTAATCGGATTTGCAAAAGAACATCGGTGGCTTTTGGTGGCTTTTGGTCACCGAATTACAGGAAGAATATTAATAAGGTTGAAAGAGTGCACAGAAGGTTTACAAGGATGCTGCCGGGACTTGAGAAACTGAGTTACAGAGAAAGGTTGAATAGGTTAGGACTTTATTCCCTGGAGCGTAGAAGAATGAGCGAAGACTTGATAGAGGTGTATAAAATTATGATGGGTATAGATAGAGTGAATGCAAGCAGGCTTTTTCCACTGAGGCCAGGGGAGAAAAACAAAAATAAAAACAAAGGTCATGGTTAAGGGTGAAGGGGGGAAAGTTTAAAGGGAACAATAGGGGGAGGGGGCTTCTTCACGCAGAGAGTGGTGGGCGTGTAATGAGCTGCCAGTTGAAGTGGTAAATGCGGGCTCACGTTTAACATTTAAGAAAAACTTGGACAGGTACATGGATGAGGGGGCATGGAGGGATATGTTCCAGGTGCAGATCAGTGGGACTAGGCAGAATAATTGTTCGGCACGGCCAAGTAGGGTCAAAAGGCCTGCTTTAATGTTGCATTAAAATTCCAAGTGCCTTTGTTACCATGGATTTTTTTAAAATATTCTCTTCTTTTTGAAAATAGTCTTCCCTTTTATTTCACCTTTCGAAATGCTTGGCTCTATCGATACTGACACTCTGTTTCATCTCTCACTTATTTGTCGACTCTCAGAATATGTCTCCGCCCTTCTATTGAGTCTCTACTTTCTCAAAACTACAGGCCGTGCCACCTTTCGTCGTATCGTCAGCACTTTTTCCATAGAGCCATCAATTCCGTCATGTAACGTAAAAACGCGTTCCCTACACATACCCCTGTAAAACAGCACAAGTCACCGGCAGCCAATCAGAAAAATTTATTAAATGCTCTCCTGCCAATCAGCTGGTACTTTATCCATTCGAATACATTTCCTGTGATACAATTGACTGTGAACGTGTTAAGCAACCTCATGTTTCATAGATTGTTCAAGGCTTTCTGAAAATCCAAACACACAACATCAACCGACCCTCGTTTGACTACACTCCTCGTTCTTTCTTCAGTGAATTTAAATAGATTTGCCTGGAACAATTTACTCTAGAGAAAACCATGCTGACTACGACCCATTATATCCTGTCTCCTTTCAAACCGAAACCACATCACTAACAATCGATTTCAACATATTGTAAGCCACTGAGGTCAGACGAACTGGCATTTTTTTTTCTTATGCCTCTCCTTGTTTTTGTCGAGCAGTGTGGCATTTACGATTTTCCATTCCCTTGTAACTATGCCAAAATAAATTGATTCTTGATTGATCATTAATAATGCGCCAGAATCTCTTCAGACCCTTCTTTCTGAATCTTGGGGTCTTATAATACTTTTGTCTAGCTTACCTTGTACTTCAACCTTTCCTTCTTAATGTTTTTTTTTCTTTCCTCCGTTCGAATCTAAAAGAATCCCAATTCACCAACTTCCCGATAATCTTTGCCCTCGTTGCCTTTTATATTGCTGTTGATTAATCGTGTTCGCCACGGTTGGGTCATCATGCCTTTAGAATACTTTTTCCTCCTTGGGATGTCTATATCCTGCAACTTCTGAATCGCATCCGTAAATTAGAGTAATTTCTGTCCTTCCTGTATGTACCACGTGCGTTGTGCTTTGCGCTTTTCACAATGAAGTTTGCATCGTGGCCCGGGAGGTCTCATGTTTCGTTTGATTGTATTAATGTACGATTCGCTGGTAATTAACCTTGAAACTTGAAATCGGGGCAGAGTTTAATGCACAATTGTGAATACATTATTGAATTGCTACTCCCCGCACCCACGGTGAAAGGTGCAAACTAGAAGTGGATGTATTAGAGATTTAATAAGATTGTCAGGTTCATTGCTGGAATAGGCAGGCAGTAACCTTTTCCCATAAGGCAGTTCTAATATCAGACGGCATTTCTTTAAAAGTGATAAATGAGAACGTCTACCGAGATATAAGGAGCAGGTTTTTTGACACAGGTGGGGCCAGGAAGGCGCTTCCTGTGGTGGTGGTGGTAAAGACAGGAATATCAATGATTCTAGGAGACATTTCCATGGGACATCAATGTGAAATAAATAGAAGGGTGGGGATATTTTGGAAGCAGAAAATGTTAGTTTAGTTGAGCATTTTATTACCAATCTTATGGGTGCGGTACATCATTTTGTAGCTGAAATGCCAGTTCCTGTGATGCACTGTTCTCTGTTCTGTTCTCGAAGTGAAGGAGAAAGAGCGCAATGTGCACAGGTTGTGGATATAATCGGACATGACGAGTCTCAGCAGGTCAGAGTGCAGAAGGATATACTTTGTGCTGCTGGATAGAAGAGCGAGCAAGTCGTGAACATACAGACACAAGAGGCGAGAGATGGGAAGCGAGGCAGCAGTGGTGGAAGACCAAAGGGAGACGGCAATGCTAGTTGAAAGTGAACGAGAAGGTAAGGGAAGGTAGGCGGAGTAGCACAATGCCGGTGAACTGGCGGAAAGAGCGGGAAAAGTGCTCGTGATAGAGACGGACAGCGAAAAGCGCCAGAATAGGAGGGGATAGAAAGAAGAGAGAGTGAAAGAGCTAGAAATCGGAGACGTAAGATTATTGTGGAGAGGATAGGTGTGAAAGCAAGGTGTGCCGGACAGTGGCAATAATGCCGAGAATGAAAGGAGTGACCGAAGGCTTAAAGAAGAGGCTATGCGGGTCAGAATACAAACACTGTGGGTGATACCGGACCGGGTAATGATAGAGATTTTAAAGAGAGCTGGATATGAAGAAAGAGACATCGCTGGAAAAAAATAAAATTGGAATAGGAGTGAGAAAGTAACTTCATGAAAGGAAACGTGCAAGAAAGACAGGAATCACTGAATATACTAGGCTGTGTTGGTATCTGCATTACGGCCAGGTAGGGAAACTCCAGAGCGTGCAGAACTACAAAAGAAAAATGTTATGAATGTAGCCCAGCTCACCTTAGAATGCGCCCTCCCGATCACTGAGCACATCTACAAAGTGTTCTGCTACACCACAGCAGTATGAAACGTCACCGTCTCTAACCAACAAGACATGCATTCTTCTCCTTGCGACCATCGGCATGGAGGTAAAGGTCCCTCACCAACTGGTTCAGAAGCAGGTATTGGCCTTCAAACATCAGGCTCCTTAACCACCGTGGATCACTTCACTCTCTACAACTCTGAACTGATCACTGAACAGAAACCATGGATTCATTTTCATGATATTTTATTGTTTTGTATTTATTATTATTGATTCTTTATTCATTTGCACATTTTGTCTACTTTTGAACATCGGCATTGGTTGTCAGTCGGAATATGTCTACAGTTTTTCACTTATTCAGTTGTTTCTTCTTCCACTGTGAATAACCACGAGGAAGTGAATCTTGGATTGTATTTGGTGACATATGAATAACGCGTACCTTGATAATAAATTCACTTTTAACTATGAGCCTTGTATTTTTCTTTCCGGTGTGGAGATGGTGAGTATGGAGGACAGAGTGAAATTCTACTTTGTGTCCTATTGCGGGACCAAATCTCCTGTCACATGCTATTTGGCCGCATATTTCCTCAGTCTGCGGTGCTTCACTTTCGTAGTGTGGTAGAGTTTAAGCTGAGAATCTTTATAGGAAATCTCCGCGTTCAGTATGATGTAAGGGATGCAATTTCTCCAGGCGAACCTGTTCCAGATGCGGACTGAGTCTATTACTGCTGCTGGTTTGGGGAATTCTCACAGCGGCGCTGAATTTTAAATATGAATTCGCTAATTAGTCCTTCCGCTTTTTGTGAGCCCATTTTGACGTAGAAAGCGGTATAAAACGTAGCATGTGGTGAGTGCAATATTGATCGGAGGTAGTGTCGCCACTTGCACAACTTATCCGCTATTCTATTTGCAAATGCGCCACCTGTTGACAAGATTTGGAATTAAATTCAATAAATCCATCGCTAATAGCGCAATGGAATGGAAACAGGTCTCCTTTTATTGTTCATTGCTGCGGCACAGAAAACGCGGATTGTGGGGCTGCTGTGTATGTGTGTTGCGGAGGAGGGTGCAATAAGGTAGAATAAACAGTACATCGCCGAATGTTTGATTGTTGAAACAATGCACTGGAATGTTTTATTTGCAGTTTCTTGGAGAACAGGTCAAGGTGCGACAGGAGGAAAAATTGGTAGTTCTAGAACAGAGGGAGCGACGGTGGGTTAATTTGGTCCTCACTGAAGGTATAATGGGATTCTGAACATCTTATAAGGAACTAGTTGTCCAAGAAAGAACTGTATAACACGAGACTGTGACATAACTAAGAAACAATTATTAATGAATAGTTGGAAAATTTCATTTTAGATTTATTTAGAAATATAACAGAATAATAGGCCCTTGCAACCCAAGGAGCACACGTGGCCAATTATGTCAATGTGACCATTTCACCTCCTAACCAATGCGCCACCAGAATGATTGAGAAAACTTTAAATTTGTACCAAATCGATGTAGACAGATATTGTCATGATCAGAGAATAGAATTCTCGCTGCTTCAACTTGATTGGAGCCGGAGATTGTGAAGCATTAGAGCGAAAATGCCGTCATTACTCTTGCCGTTTGCTTTGGTGGAGGAGAGAAATGTCTCGTCACTTGGGATCCAGATCCCGTGAGGCAGAAAATGGCGGGTTAGTTGCGAAGTGACTATAATTAATACCAAAGATTATGCAAGTTCTTTTCATCATGTTCTATAAAAGGTGGGCATCTCGTTGTCTTTGCTGCACTTGCGACTGTTCTACTGAGCGGCACCAAATTATCAGACCTCACGCAATTTAAAGGGAGCATCTTTTATTTCGCTGAAATTTGTTAGTGATTGTACACTGCGTTTACTTGCACCCCCCCCCCCCCACCCCGCTTCCTCCTGTGAGTGTGCATCAATCAATTCGAAATAGTGCGAATTATAAATCGGACATCTTCTGCAGACCTGGATATTAATCAATAGACCGACCGGGGAAAACTAAACTGCATGGAGCGAGCAGAGGAAATATGCTACCCTGTGATCGCAGCTGTCGGTGTCCCAGGTAAGCCTTCCATGCGCGGCGCTGTCAAACGGTTACTGCTGACCAGATTGTGATGTATTGCTTTATGCATCTCGCTCGTCATTTGTCCTCCCATTTAATGCATTAATATGCTTTTTTTTTCTTGGACCCCACTGTGTTTCCTTTTTCAGTAAACTTTATGATGCTATAAGCTTGTAGAATTATACTAGTATAACCTCATTCCTATAGCCGTCTGCTGAACGGTGAAGAGTGCTTTGCACATTTCGCCGGTAACCTGATTCATCGCAACGGTTTTTCGGGCTTAAACCACCGCGACATGGTCGAGGGTTGCCATGGTCATTCAGGATGGTTTTCACTATAAACACGTGGAATACTGCTAACCCGAGAAATCCAATAGAACACCCACATAAGTAACGAAGGAACTCAGCAGGCCAGGCAGCATCTACGGCACGGTTCCCAAACTTATTTTTATGCCGTGACTGAGAGGTGGCTGTTTACGCTCGATTGGGAAGCATTGTCCTGTGGAGAAAATATACAGTTGAGGTTTCGGGCCGATACATTTTTATCAAGACTTGAATGGGGTGGGGAGGGGGGGGAATTGAAGTGGGTAGGTGCTTAGTGGGGGGGGGGTGGGGTGGGTGCTAAACAGAATAAGAATGTGGGAATCAAGGATTCCAGTTGAATGTTTTCCGTCCGAAGCGCAAACTCATTGTGCATTTTCGTCGATGCTGCCTGGCCCAGTTACTCCAGTACTTTGTGTGCCTTTCTCCGTTTTCCAATGTTGGGTGTGTTGCGGTGGCGGCATCTTTTGATACTTATTGTAGGTCTTTCCACGGTGGTTCCACGCTTTCATTATGCACGGAGTCCTCTGTTACAGATTGTCCTCGGTGATATTGGAACTGATTCTTTTACAATCTCTCCCAGTGTTGGGCAGCTTTCTGATAAGACCAAAGGTGGTCGGTCTTTCATTATACCATAACCCCCCTGCTATTAACTGAGGTTCAGAATTCCCATTCATACAATATATAGTATGCTCTTCTATATCGTACCGAAATTGAATTGCTGAATCATATTCGGTTTTTGCCTCCGTCAATGCTTTCTCGAAATACGAATGTGGCTGATTATGTGATTTTTTAAAAGAAATATATTTTAAATCCCGACTTGTCCCTGAACTGAATAAACAGTTTAAGGCCAACTTTGTTGGTGCGTGTCGATTTCTGCAAAAGGAGGAGTCGTAAATTTTGATGGATTTCCTCGTCCAAAAACTTCTACTGTTTATACCTTCCTGCCGTGTGAGGTAGTGAGATCCTCCAGCAGTTTGTAATTCCATGGTGTTCCAGTATCTACAGCAGATCATGGTGTTGAGAGTCTCTATCGATTTAGAATGAGGTGGGAATAGTTGTGTTTTTACACACACTGCTACGTTTTCTTGAAATCAAATATAAAACCCACAAGTCACTGGAAGGACTCAGCAGGTCAGGCAGCATCTATGGAAATGAACAAGCAGTCGTCGCTTTGGTGGGACCCTTGATTTCCGTCTATACACTGTAGAACATGCAGGCCACTGCAAGAGGTTCAGAATGAGGGAGAAATGTGATCTAAGTGACCTTGACCGTGGAATGATTGGTCCCGGTCGAGTGGTGTGAGTAGATCAGAATCTGCTGATCTAATTAAAGCTTCAGTGACAGGAATCTCTAGCGATTGCAGACAATGCAGATTTGAATGACGACCTGGTCTGGAATGAAATCTCAAACCGCGACGGTGTCCCAAAATATTTTGCAAATATCTATAGTGGCTTCAAAGAAGCATATAATCACAAGATATACTGCAGTGGAAGAATTATCTTCAGAAATGCGGTTCGACTCTACGCTATGCATAGCATAATTCTATTTTTCTTTTCTTTCTACCAGTTAACCTGCTGGCGATCGGGATACTCAGCCGAGGAAAGTGTGGTCTCTCTAAAGGGATCACTCGGTATCTGGTGGCGATGGCCGTGGCCGATCTTGCGGTGGTGATCATCGAAGTCGTGTTCTTCCAGATCGTTGATGCCTACCGAGCGTACTGGCTTATGCCTCCACCTCCGTTTTGTTTCGCCCACTTCGCCCTCTGTTACGTGGCTTTAGATTGTTCCGTGTGGCTTATGGTGGCGTTCACTTTCGATCGCTTTGTGGCCATTTGCTGGCCCAAGGTGAAACCAAAATACTGCACACCGAAAATTGCAGGGTGGGTTATTGGCACAATATGTTCGGCCTTCTTTTTTAAGAACGTCCCATATTACTTCCTGCATAGGGAAGAAGGAATTACTCTTCGGGAAGAGAAATGGTGGACGTGCATCTCCAAAGGTGGACTTCAGATGCAGTCAGCGCTTGAGTGGTTTTTCTGGGTGGACCGTCTGTTGAATCCGCTGTTCCCTTTCTTCCTCATTTTGTTCCTCAACATTCTGACCGTCAGACGGATCCTGGCGTCCAGCCGAATACGCCAGGGGCTCAAGGGACAGAGAAATAGCGAGAAGCAGCAGGATCCGGAGATGAAGAGCCGGAGACAGTCCATCGTCCTACTCTTCACCCTGTCGGCGAGTTTCCTCGTCTGCTGGGCGACAACCACGCTTGTCTTCATTTTGCTGCGGTGCCTCTACACGGACCTGGAAACGTCTATCCGACTGTGGCTGGCGCAGCGAGCGGGGGCAGTGATTCAGCTCTTCAGCTGCTGCACAAACACCTTCATTTACGGCGTGACCCAGACCAAATTCAGGGAGCAGCTGAGGATTGTGGTGTTCTTTCCTGTTCATATTCTTGTTAAAATGCGAAGGCACTGTTTAACGCGCACTTAATCCTGTGCAATGTGCGATGGCTCGGAATTGACAGAACGGCAGTCGTGGAAGAACGTTTATAATTGGCTTTCTTTAAAAAAAGTTTGTTGAAATGGCAGAATAATGTGTTTGGACAGAACTGTGCTGCCCTTCTTACATGAAGTGAGAAGCATTTCGTTCTGGATTAAATTAAACTGGTTATGTGTTTCACTGTACAATATTCACGCAGTGGACACTTCACTTGTTCTTTTAAGGTGCATGTTCAATGAGATAATTACGTGGCAGCAGCCGAATGCATTAAAACATGCAGACATGGTTTAATTGCTGTTCACATCAGACCAAACATTGGAGTGGGGACTAAATGTGATTCATGTGATCCTGAGTGAGGAATCTCCAATGGTCTTGAGACCTTGATGTGTGTCTCAGAAACTTAATCTCATAGGATTCTCACGCGGAACCGTTTCTAGAGTTAGTGCGAGAAATAAAGAGAAGTGAAACCTCCAGCGAAGGCTGTTTCTCGGGGATGTGGTGGAGTTCAGAGGAGAACGGCAATGGCGGTTTAACGTGACAGGATTGTAACAGGAACTTAAATAATTTCGTGTTATAATAAAAGTGTGTCTGAGAACACCCCTGCAGGCACGAAACATAGTACCTTGCCGTGCATGGGCTGCAGGCGCAGAAATCCACACGGGGTTCCGATATTATACCCTGTAAAATGGCCACGGGGGGCAATACGTTGCGTGTACGTTATGTCACTCAATATGCAAACCATATACACCCCTTCTGGGATTGTGCATTTGAGAAGTAACTAGAGTGATAGGAAGGAAGCCTACATTCCCAGCATTCATTGTGCACGCTCGCAGTAACACACGCAAAATGTTGGAGGGACTCAGCAGGTCAGGCGTCTCCATCGTCAGGCGTAAAGTGCGAACACTTGGGAACGATTACCATCATCAGGAGCCAATTGACGGTTGGTGGTCACCGCATTAGAGGACACGTGGTTTGATAAAGTTCTTCGTTTGAAGGACACTGGGGGCACCAGATGAGACCTTGTAAAACGATCGATTCATTCATTCATTTTATCAATCACATTCTTGATCTCAGTTAAAATAAATGAGTAATATTTGATTGTTATCCGAGAGTTCTCGGAGCGGAAGCCGAACACCAAGACTGGCCGTCGATCAATTGCACGAAAATCCTGCTTCTTATCACTGAAATAAAATCGATACTTCAGACACGAAATGCGATGAACTTTGACGTCATACGCAGAAAGCGTAAGTGTTGTTAAACGTAAAATCTGGTAACGTTTTCAGTTCCCCGTCTGCTTTATTGTAAATATTTAATTCAGTTATTTAAAGAAGAGATTTGTGAACATTTCACAATAGCGTAAGAACATGGGATGATGCGATACAAGAGCGGAATTAGGACATTGGACGTCGAGTCTTCCCGCCTTTCCATTATGGATGATTTTTTCTCCATCTCGACAGCATTTTCTTGCCTTCTCCTTACAGCATTTCACGTCCTCGTTAATCAAAGCTTATCACCGCCCATTTAAACAACCCAACCTCCTGCCCTCCACAGTGCCCGTAGCAACAAATTCCACAGATTTACCACCTAATATCTTAAGCAATACGTCCTCATCTCTGTTCCAAAGGAATGTACGCCAATTCTGAAGTTTTTCCCTCCGGCCCTAGATTTCCCAACCATCGGAAACATCCTCTCCACAGCAATTAATTCCACACGTTCAGCACACTCCGGCTAAAGAGCTTCTTCCTCATCGTTCTTCACATGCTGCCACGTGTGAAGCACACGTTCTCTTCAGAAGGTTACAGTTATGTTGTCGATAAGCTGGAGATTGAAAACATCCACTCGTTCCCCGATAACACTAGAAAACTGGAACACCAGCACAGGATAGTCCCTTCCGCCGTCGATGTTATGCATACCCATATATTCCTTGAAAATACTAAACCCACACTGCCCCGTAACCCTCTATTTTTCTTTCATCCATGTGCCTGTCCGTGAGGCACTTCAACATCTCTAATGTTTTAGCCTCCACCACCATGCCAGTCATTCCAGGCACCCACAACTCTCTGTGTAAATAACTTACCCCTGATGTCTCCCCTAATCTCCCCTCCCTTAGCTTTGTACATATGCCCTCTGGTGTTTGCCCTGGGAAAGAGGTACTGACTATCCACCCTATCCATGCCTTTCATAATCTTGTACATCTCTATCAAGTCCCCTCCCATTCTTCTACGCTCCAAAGGGAAAAGTCCCAGCTCTGCTAACCTTGCCTCATATGACTTGTTCTCCAAAACCGGCAACATCCTGGTAAATCTCCTCTGCACCTTCTTCATAGCTTCCACATCCTTCCTATAATGAGGTGACCAGAATCTGAACACAATACTCTAATTGTTGTCTCACCAGAGGTTTGTAGAGTTGCAACATGACCTATCTATTCTTGAACTCAATCCTCCTATTAATGAAGCCTAGCATCCTATAGGCCTTCTTAACTATCCTGTCAACCTGGGCAGCGACCTTGAGTGATGTATGAATTTGAACCCCAAGGTCCCTCTGTTCATCCACACTCTTAAGTAACTGACCATTAACCCTGTAAGCAGCCTTCTGGTTTGTCCTTCCAAAATGCATCACCTCACACATGTCCGGGTGAACTCCATCTACCATTGTCTTGTTTATTATTTATTATAATGCCTCCACTGTTTTGTGCGCTTCATGCAATCTTGTGTAGGTCCGTAGTCTAGTGTATTTTTTTTTTACGTAGTTCAGTCTAGTGTTTGTACTGTGTCATGTAACACCATGGTCCTGAAAAACGTTGTCTCATTTTTACTGCGTACTGTACCAGCAGTTATGGTCGAAATGACAATAAAAGTGACTTGACTTGACTTGACGTGACTTGATCTGCCATTTTTCTAGCGAAGTCTGCATCCTGTCTATATCCTCTTGTAACCTTCGACAACCTACAAATCCATCCACAGCCCCTCCAATATGCGTGGCATCCGCAAACTTACTCACCCATCTTTCCGCCTGTTCATTCAGATCATTTATAAAAATCACAAACAGCAAGGGTCCCAGGACAGATCCTTGCGGTACTCCACTAGTCACCGACCTCCAGGCAGAATACATTCCTTGCACTACTGCCCTCTGCTTTCTTCCTGTAAGCCATTTTTTTTTATCCAAACAGCAAAAGTTCCACTAATCCCATGCCTCATTACTTTCTGGATGAGTCTGCCGTGTGGGAACTTGTCAAATGCCTTGCTCAAATCCGTGTAGACCACGTCTACCGCCCTCCATTCATCAAATTATTTTGTTATCTCTTAAAAAAAAACACACTAAAATTGCTTGGGGACAATGCGAACAACATGGCCCCTGTTTGCAAGCCTGCACGGAGAAACATCATTTTTAATACACAGTTTTCCAGCATTCACGGATATTGACTAATTTGTAACATTTGTGTTCAAAGTCTTTATTAGCAAGATCAATCACCAATCATAATGTAGACGTTAGCAGTCAATGGAAACTATAAGCTGATTAGCGATGATACTTTGAAGCTCTATAGGAAACTGGTCAGACCTGACTTGGAGTACTGTGCTCAGTTCCGGTCACCTCACCACAGGAAGGATGTGGAAACTGCAGAAAGGGTGCAGAGGAGATTTGCAAAGATGTTGCTGGGATTGGGGAATATGCCTTGCGAGAAGACGTTGAGTGAACTTGGCCTTTTCTTCTTGAAGCTCCGGTGGATGAGAGTTAATCTGATAGATGTGTATAAAATGAGGAGAGGCATCGATCGTGTGGGTAGTCAGAGTACGTTTTTTTTTCCAGGGCTGAAATTGCTACCACAAGAGGACACCGGTTTAATGTGCTCGGAAGCAGGGGCAGAGGAGATGACGGGTGTAGATTTTTTTTTTAAGCAGAGAGTGGTGATTGAGTGGAATGGGCTGCCGGCGGCGGTGGTGGAGGCAGATACGATAGGGTCTTTTTTAGAAACTCTTGCATAAGTACTTGGAGCTTTGAAAAAAAAAAGGGGCTGTGGGTAACCCTGGGAAATTTCTCAGGTAAGGACATATTTGGCACCGCTTTCTGGGCCGAAGGATCTGTATTGTGCTGCAGTTTTTCTATGTTTCCATGTTTATTCGATCAATTGATCCTCATTTAGGTTTTCATGCCTTCTGTACTTACTCCCGTAAGACATCCGGCCCCAGATTCCTGCTGTGAAATGGTCAGCCTTGCTCTTCAAATACTTGCCGCCTAAGACCTTTTCTTCCCTGGGCTGCTTAAGACTTGCTTGCATGAAAATTCCACAACTGTTCTAGTTACAACGGGTTTTGCCAAGCTATTGGTTATATTCAAAAACCAGAGGTTGTTTGGTTTTTGATTAATAACGAATTCAGACGGTTATGGGGAGTAAATCAAGAGAATGGAGCTGAGAGGGATAATAAATAAGCCTGAACCGGAAGGCGAATCAGACACGATAGGCCGATTTGCATACTCTGCTCCTATATGCCACCTGCGAACGCAGGAATATCGCAGGAATCAGAAATTTCCTCGGGCGCTCGCGGCTGCTCTCCGGATCCTTTAGGCCTTTAGGGGCTCCACAGAAAGTGAGACAATGGCGGTCACTTGGCTCTTTTCGTCATGCTCTTTGAATGGCAAAGAACGGACATAGACCCATCTTTGAGCCCTTGGCAGCAGAGTGAACAGCTCTTTCAGTACAGTTCTAAGCACCGTGGGATGGTGACGGTAGTTTCAATGTTTAAACTACAGACTGCAATGTAAACTTATTATCAAAGTATGGGTTGATCTCCACCTAATATCCTGAGATTCTGGTTCTTGCGGGCGTTGGCAGAAAAAAAATGCCACAATAAACTCAGGGCATTTAATAAGAACCCTTCTTATTGCGGTACTTCCAAGATGCTAACGTTGTCACTAAATTTGTGAAGCTTTCTGGATCTCGATACGAAACAGACTGCGCTATCCTCAATTTCCTGCAATTCAGTTGATCTACGGCACAGTCTGAAACATCACCTCCACTCCAGGACGCATGCCCGATTGAGGAAACGGAACAGACGTCGTATAAAGTGAGCAGACTGCCCCGAGAGTCCTGGCAAAGGGCATCGTCGAGGAATATTGAGGAGTCGGGTTTTATGTGCGTTGGGTCGATGGGCGCATGCGGATCTGCCGTGTCACCACTCTTGTTGATGTGCGCAGGTCACTTGGAAGACTGCGGCTCGGTGCAAAAAGCAACGATTTCCAATTTCACCTTCATCAATGTCTGACCTGACCGTTACGTTTTGTGTTGGTGGCAGAGTGTCGGAATCTGACAACCCCTGCCCTCAAAAATGGCTGACGGTGTGGACACGGAAGGAGTCTCCGTGACGTCAGCAAAAGGGAAGGACACGTATGTTTAGAGTAGGATTTTTTTTTTAAAAAAAAGAATAAATAGTGCATTTTCTGTGAGTCTCGCTTTAATTCATTCTCGGCAAATCGCCAAGGAATGGCGAAGGGACATAGCACATAGATGAGATGAATTAACAGTTATGAGGGCATCTCAGTCACATGTGGAAGGGATTCAATTACTCTCTGATTCATGCTCGCTGTAGCGGATTTTGATGCTCATTATAACAGCGAGATGTAATTGGGCCACGTAGGCGAGTTTTACCGGATGGGCCCGTGTCTCTGATATGTCTCTCATTAAAATTCAAAATAAAATATTTCCAGCACTTCTTTTAGCATTCAATTGCTTCTCTGTTGTGTCACTGTCGCTTGTCATACAGTTCTTGCCCAGACAATTAGTTCCTTCCGAAATTGCAAGAATTGATAGAGTAGTAGCTGATTGGCCTGAGGTAAAGTTTGCAAATATAGGAAATCATATCTTGTTGGTGTAGATGCCCAGTGGAGTTCCAGAGGTGCCTGGTTAGCACCGCATTTTTGTTTTACATTAGATATTAACGACTTTACAGAAAAAACTAAGTAAGCTGGAAGGACAAGTAGAGAGGGTATAGAAGGACTTAGAATGATTCAGAGAATAGACAGAGAGGTGGCAGATGAGATACAATGTCATGACCTTCAGAAGAAGAAGTAAAAGAGTGGACTATTTTCTAAAGGGAGAGATATTTCGAAAATCTGATGCGCAAATGGACTTCGGAGTCTCTCGGCAGGTTTCCCCAAAAAGATAATTTGCAGGTTGATTCGGTGATGAGAAAGGCAAATGAGAGGTGGACGTTTAATTCCGGGGGGGGGGGGCTTGAATAAAGAAAGTAATTATGTAATTTGGAAGCTTTATAAAGCAGTCGTGAGGCTGCTCCACGCCCTTTAAATGTGAAAGAATGTGCTGACATCCGAGAGGGTACAATGGAGGTTCACGAAAATGATTCCGGCATCCAAAGTCTTGTCAGATGGGGAGACATTGATGTGCTGCGATCTTACAGGTATTTTCTTTCTTCTTTTGCAACTTCGGCAGCTGAAGTCGGAAAACAAAAAAAAAAAACCTGTTTCTGGAATTATCTTATGACAATCTGCCGTGTGTTTACAACACACAATACCTGACTGGGATGTACAGTTTATTGAATATTAGGCCAATAGAAAGGATCACAAATGGTCTGTGTCCGGTACTAACAGCTCTTAAACGTTCTGATTGAACGGCAGAACGTTTGCCTCCCCTTCCAACCTCCCTCCAACCCCACACCTTGCTCTCTCTCTCTCACACACTCTCACTCACTCTCTCTCTCACACTCACTCACTCTCTCTCTCTCTCACTCTTTCTCTCTCTCTCTCTCTCTCTCTCTCTCTCTCTCTCTCTCTCTCTCTCTCTCTCTCTCTCTCTCTCTCTCGCTCTCTCTCTCTCTCTCTCTCTCTCTCTCTCTCTCTCTGTTTCTGGCCTCTCTCTCTTTCTACTTTCCTCACATTGTCTCTGCCGGCAAATCGACGTTTCCCGACTCTGACACATAGTTGAAATTTAGAAAAATTTGGGGGAGAGAAATTGAAAATAAATATAATCAATATACCGGAGAAGGTGTTCTCTGTAAATGGAAAGGGTACATCTGAGGCCAGAGAAGGTGGGGGGGGGGGGCGGGTGTTGCGAAATAAGGAGTTGGCCCTTTGGAATGATGGTGTGTTCCCGCAATGCCAAAAGCGCAGATTTCACCTGCCTTCACTACAGTGGGGGCCCCAGGAATAACGGAGTTTCAGATTCTGAACTTCACAAAAAAATGCTCGATTTCTCAGCAACCGGTGGCTTTCAACCGTCGCTAGTTTCTCTCCTTCGAACTGCCATCCATGTTCAATTCTAAGTTTCTCTCCTTCGAACTGCCATTCATGTTCAATTCTAAGTTTCTCTCCTTCGAACTGCCAATCATGTTCAATTCTAAGTTTCTCTCCTTCGAACTGCCAATCATGTTCAATTCTAAGTTTCTCTCCTTCGAACTGCCATCCATGTTCAATTCTAAGTTTCTCTCCTTCGAACTGCCAATCATGTTCAATTCTAAGTTTCTCTCCTTCGAACTGCCATCCATGTTCAATTCTAAGTTTCTCTCCTTCGAACTGCCAATCGTGTTCAATTATAGGTGCCGGAAGATGACGAGTCAGTAAATTTCTTCAGAGCAGGAAGACTTCGCGGAAATTGTTATTAGCATTATATAATTATATCAAACTAAATTCCACCCCTGTCACAACACAGGCTAGCTGTGCGGCTGCAATTCGGATATAGCGCCGCTGCCCCCCCCCCCCCCCCACACCCCACGCGGCTTCGAGGCAACATTACTCAGCCGCTACTGAATGCACCTTCGATCCCACATGAGATTCCCGGTCATCATACCTTTCCCATGGGCAGACAGTCACCAATAAACCTGGGAAAGTTTCCGGCCCTGGGAAAAGGCTGCTGCTCTGAGGAACGGTTGGTCCATACAGATGGACAAAAATTACAACTGGGATCGATTTCGTGTGGCAGGATGGAGGACGTTAGAAGACGAATTATTTAGATGCGTGAGGCTGGAAAAGGTTGCAAAAACACTTTTTAAAGACCCGAGTGATCATCAGTCCACAGTAAGTGAAATTGCCACCAAGTAACAGAAATTCAGCACTGTTACTACTCTGCCTAGGAATGGACATCTTGCCGAAATCACACCCGGAACCGAAAGTCGTGAGGCCAACAAAATGCTGTCGGATCCTGACTTGGTGACCAACATATGTCTAATGTGAAAAGAAAGCCAAATGTTTCCAGCATTTGAAGATGGGAGTTAAAGTGAACGCGGGAATAGGTTGTGACTTTGTTTCCCAGAGCGCAGGAGCAAGTGGGGTAACGGATAAATGATACAAAATCATGAGGTGTATCAACAGCGTAAATGCAAGTAAGTCAAGTCAAGTCAAGTCACTTTTATTCTCAATTCAACCATAACTGCTGGTACAGCACATAGTAAAAATGAGACAACGTTTTTTCAGGACCATGGTGTTACATGAAACAGTACAAAAACTAGACAGAACTTCGTAAAAAAACAACACAGACAAAAAAAAAATACTACAGTAGACAACAGACCTACCCAGGACTGCATAAAGTACACAAAACAGTGTAGGCATTACAATAAATAATAAACAATTTATTACCATAAATTTATTGCAATAAATAATAACACGCTGTAAGATTTTACTGCGAACGTATTGGCCTCTCTGTAATGTTACTTTGCGAATGTAATGGTTTCTCTGTAGTAGCAATGTTTGGGTTATGACTGGAGGTAAGGGGGCTTTGGAATGTGGAGGCTATCCAATGAGAGAAATGTTGTTCTTTCTTGTGAGTCTGGAAGAGAGATTTTCGCGGTCTTTTGCCGGGGAGAGATGAGGAGAGACGACGCGAATGGAGAGAGTTGGTAGACCGCCGGACGCGGGGGACGTGGAGCGAGGGTCCGAAGGTGAGCGACGATCGGAGGACGAACCGCTTATCCGTGAGCTCCAACTTTTGCATTTAGACTGCTTGATGAGAATGGGCCCTTTTTCTTTTGTTTTCTTTACTAACCAGACAGTTAAATGAAGAATTATAGAGCTCAATTGAGTTTTCTTGACTTTGGCCGGGCCGGGGGCTATCACCCCCAATATTAAGCCGCTAGCGAAGCGAGAGTTGCATAAGCTTTTTTTTTTAATGCTGCTGAAGTTGGGTGAGACTTGAAAAAGAAATCACGTCGAACAAGGGAGGAAGGTGAAACGTTCAGGGGGACACAAGAAGGGGGAACTTCTTCACTCGGAGGGCGGTGAGAGCGTGGCAGGAGCAGCCGGCCGAGGTTAGGTATGCGGGTTCGAGTTCAACGACCAGGGGAAAGTCTGATATGTGCGGAGGACTGTGCACACATGTGAATGCTGCCGTTTCCTCCACATCCCACGGACGTGCAGGTTATGAGGCTAATCGGTCAGAGGCGCGTACTTCGGCAGCGACGGTGGGCGGTCTGTTACCGCTCTGTGTCTCCGTGTCTCTGAATATCAAAGAAAACAATTTGATAAGGTACAGTATACAGCGAGTGTCACGAGCCCGACCGGACTGGCAACTGTTGTGTAGTTTGCGGGCGTTATCTGAGAAAGGATGTTCCACCACTGGAGGCGGAGCAGAGGGTGATCACGTGAACGGCCGAAGGAATTGAACCGAATTGGGGCCTTCAATCACTCTGGGCCTGTGCTCGCCAGAGTTTAGAAAACTGATGGGGGTAGACTGGATGTGGCGAGGGTGCTTCGTATGGTGCCGGAGTCGAGGAACAGAGGTCGCAGTCTCAAAATAGTAGGTCTTCCCTTTTTTAGCTTTAGCCAGGGGACGTTTCTGGTCGAAACCCTTCATCGAGGTTGGGAAGTAAAATGAGATGTCAGATTATGAACGTGGGGGAAGGGAGGAAGAAGTGTAAGGCGGTAGGTGATAGAGGAAAGCGGGTAGGGTGGGGAAGGGTAGAAGGAAAGCGCTGGGATGCTGATTGGTGGCATGAAGAGGGTCGCAGAAGGGGAGACTGATAGGAGAGGACAGAAGGCCACGGAAGAAAGAAAATTGGCAGGAGCACCAGAGGGAGGCGATAGGCGGGTAAGCTGAGAGAGGAGAACGGGGATGGGGAATGGCGAAGGAGAAGTGAGGGTGGTGGGGGAATGACCGGCTGTTACAGAAATCGATGTTATTGTCACCAGGTTGGAGGTTACCGATACGGAATATAAGGGGTTGCTCCTCCGACCTGAGTGTGGCCTCAACGCAACGGTATAGGAGGCCGTGGCCTAACATGTCGGAATGGGGATGGGAAGTGGAATTAATATGCGCGGCCTGTGGGAAGCCTGATGTTATCGAAATAGGGCTGGTAGACTCAGGAAGTAGCATCAAACTCGGGATCAGGGAATAGTTCTCGGAACCTCGGAAAAATTCTCCGAATCACGGAAATCACCTCGAAAGTCTGATACATTCATCGGAATCCTGGAGGGTCTCAGCAAACATTGACAACCTTTAATGTTAGACTGGAGAAGTTCGGACCATGGGCCGGAGGATCCCGGAATGTCGCCTCGGGGCGATGGTCGAGAAGAACAGGCAGCCTCGCCTCCAACCAACAGCTGTCCAAGCGGCTATCGAGACTCCGAGAGTCAATTTATGACGTGGCGTCCTTCTGTCACCGAGTGCGCCGACGCCAACATCACTTTATTCATCGGCCGTCCAAACGAACATCGTTATCTTAATCCGATTAATCTCATTCTTCCGGCGTTCACACATTCATTCGCACAATCAGATGTTCCCTCTCAATCCGCATCTGGCTTCCTGCAGAATATAGTCCATGTTGTTCAAGATAGGCTCTCAAATTAAACCGTGTGCGAGAGAGAGCTAACGACGAAAGGTCAAGTACAGTAGGATTTACAAATTTACAACCAGCAGCCCGTCCTCAGAAACACGGCCGAAGGGAGTCCGTCTCCGCATAACATGGACCCAGGGCATTGAATGGAATTATTTGTATAGAAGAAAGAGCCGGCACCCCTGGCAGTCCCTGCCGATACATTTTCCCAGGGCCCCACTCAGAGCAGCCTGCCTTCGGACATCGGGCAGACGCACTGGCGGAGTGCATAGGCGACTGAGTCACGTGTTTTCAGGACCCTCTCTGACAGTACATTCTCCAGCGCTCAGCTGGAGCTGGCATCCTTAGAACTGTTGAGACACACATAGGGCGCCGCCGTTACATAGAAGGGCGGGCGATAAAGTGTCGGCCGGCAAGTCGGACAGAAATTTTCTCAATTTCAGGTGTGTTGACACATTCATTCACGCATTCAGATGTTCCCTCTCAGTCCGCATCTGGCTTCCTGCAGATTATAGTCCATGTTGTCCTAATGTTTAAGAGAGGCTCTAAAATTAAACCAGGGAATTCTGTCGGTGACGCTGACATCTGAAACCCGTTGGGAAGTATCCTACGGGACTGGAGAGTGTGCGTTCGGGTAAACAGAGACTGATTAAGGATTGTCTGCACGCTGTCTTGCGTGGCCGATCGAGTCGAGGCGATCTTACAGCTTTCCGAGGAAGCTGGAAAGCGGACGAAGGCAATGCCGTGGATGATGTCGTCAGGGACTTTTCCAAGTCACTTGATAAGGTCCCGCATGGGAAGCTGGGCAAGAACGTTCAGTCGCTCGGCATTCAAGATGCGGTTGCAAATGGGATCGGACTTTAGCTCTTTGCGAGATGTCGAAGAGCAGGTCGCCTCTCTTGACTGGTGCCCGCGACTAATGAATGCCGCAGTCATCGGTGCTGCGTCCCTTGTTGTTTCTCATCTCTATCATTATGGCAGATTGTCCGCATTTTTGTAATGAGATGATAACCTGGTTAACTGAATCAGTACATTTGTGCGGTCGGGGGGTGTCTGAGGGTGTAGTGAACCACGAAGATCATGGATCGGAGGCGGATCTGTACCAGATACAAGATGGGTTGAAAAAATGACGCTTGTTATTCAATGCCGACATGTGTGAGCTGTTGCACTTCGGGAGAGCCAGCCAGGGTAGTTCCTACACGGTGAGCAGTAGGACCATGACAAGGCGATAGAGCTGAGTGATCACTGAATACACGTACTTAATTCATGCAATGCAGCATCACAAATCCGGAATTTTACAAGCATGTTGCAGGATCTGGAGCGTCTGAGCAGTTTAGGAATTTATTCTTTGGGAAGTGGAAATTGACAGCAGAGTGTGGAACGAGCTGCCGACTCTAGTGGTGCATGCCAGAACGATAACAACGTTTATGAGAAGTTTTGACAGGTATATAGACGGAAGGCGTATGCAGGGTATGGTCTCCGTGCGGGTCAATGGGAGTAAGCATTTTAAGTAGCCAAAGGGCCTATTTCTGCGCTGTATTGCTCCATGACTCTATATCTGTACGAACGTGAATGTCCGGGTAGTATTTGCTGGCATAGGCATCATTTGATAATAGAACTAATTTTATCTTTGAACTTTGAACTTGTATTCAGCAAGGGGAGATGGAGATAACAGACGAAGAGGCAGAGATATTCTCTGCGTCCTATTCGGCTGCGCATTTCCGCCGACCCTGGCGCTTCACATAGGGAACGAGTCAGCTGAGATGTAAATAACAAATGAATAAATTCCCACCTTCCGCATTTCGCAAATGTTAAATCTGGACATGAGGCGTCCATAGAACAATAGAACATTACAGCACAGAAACAGGCCTTTTGGCCCTTCTTGGCTGTGCCGCACCATTTTTCTCCCTAGTCCCATTGACCTGCACCTGGGCCATATCCCTCCACACCCCTCTCATTCATATACCTGTCCAAGTTTTTCTTGAATGTCAAAAGTGAGCCCCTTTGCTAAGATTTTTGTTGGTAAAGTGCAAAGCGTGTATTTTCTGTCTATTGCATCTCGTTATTTGTACATTTGCTGGGGTAAATGAAGGGATATATTCAAACGAAGGGCGGGCGGAGCTAAAGGTGGCGACAAAGGGCGACTTCTTCCAGCACGTCAGCGATGCACCATTTGTTTTTCCATTCTGCAATGTCTCCATTTTCCGTTTTAGAGTTGCCGCCGTCCGGTCGGGATCTTTGACCTACAGCAGCTGCACTCAAATCCTGCGGCTCTGCACGACAAGGTGCTCCCGTTCTTGGAGCTCCGCGATCGGTTTCGTTTCGGAATGGCCCGATTCGGACTTGTGGCCGCGAATTCCCGCCTGTGTCGTGCACTGAGGAGCAGCGGAAGTCGCAGCGTCTAGGATAGCGAGAGGGGCTGGCAGAGGGCTCAGCACTCGGCAATCGATTTGCCGGTCCACGAGTCGGGGAACTGGACAAAACGCTTGGGACTGACATCGAAATGGCGACTGTCATCTCCTCCATCGCTGTGAAATGAGCGGTGTCTGTTTCGTTACTGTGTTGCGTGATCTCTCTTTAGGATTTGTTTTTGCTTGCATGGTGGGTGGTGTGAATGCTGATGCTTTATGCTGGAATAATTGGGGGAGGGGAGCGAGATGGGAGGGGAGAGCGGAGGTTTACTGCTGCTTGCTGCAGCCGTGCGCGCCGGGGTTGGAGGGGCAACAGGAGGCTTTGTCTTCATACGTACCTTCTCTCATTCATTCTTTTACTTCGTGGGTGCGGGCGGAGCTGTTTTCCTGTTTCGAGGTTGTCTTCGGAGAGGAAGAATTTCGTGTTTGATATTGAATTATTGAGATTTATTTCTGATCACGAAAGCTTTCATGCATGAACGTTAATCTTTTCTGTAAAGCTAACTGGGTATAATTTCAGTTGGTTTCGCTCAGTCAGAATTTATCATTCGATCTCCCCCCTCGCCCGCCAAAATGCCTTCTGGCCAATGAAAGTCTCATTGGACCATCCAACTGCGAGCGTGTTGCTGATCTACAAAATTCTGCCCTTTGGATACTAGATCACATGGTCACTGCATTCAAAATACCGAAGACGATGGTGGTGTGTACTGTTAGCTCGCATCAAACTAATTGGTATAGAACCAGGACATTCGGCCCATCGTACGTGATACTGCTTCTAACCATCGCTACATAGCATTACACTTCTCCATCCTGGCGATCGGTCCATCCTTTGAAGCCTCCTTTTTCCGGTCGGCAAGAATAAAGCTTCTGCAGTTGGGGTCTGTCCTTAGGAAAGATTATGTTTATACTCCTGAAAAAAGCAAAACATCTGTATCACTCTCCTGGTACTGCTCAACCTCCACACCAGGGGGCGCTCTACTTCGCGATACCTTCTGCCCGTTCAGTCGAACCCGGTCCTCAGCAAATCTCCGGAATAGCGCGCTGCTATTATGTGCATGAAAAGCTACTATAAGGAGATCATTGCCCTCTTTCCTCCTAGACTTATACTGCCCACACAGGCGTTAACTATCTTCCATCTATGTGCTCGTAACGTCACTTTTTTTTTGAATTTACCGATAATGAATGCAATCGGGGCCCACAGCCAATGTTAAAATTTTAGTTGAAAACATTCTCGAACATGCCTGTGCCTGTTCCTGCTGTTGGCGTCAAAATAACGTCACCACTTCCCGACTCACTCCCGCCGCGTTTTTTTTCTTTGCAGAGAGATGTCGTCAGATTCCGATGCTCTGTAAAAAACACAAAAATTATAGATCGGGTTACAGGTTAACGAAGATGAAATGGAAAGCGTTGCTTTTTGAATCGAGGCACATACTCCAGACTTGGCTCCCTGCAAGTGATTTCCAGGAGAGAAATACCAATATGTCCTCCATGATTGTTTCGACAGTCCTTAGAACTGTATCTGAAGAGCCGTTAATGTTACTGCCATGGGTTTAAATTCAGGTTTACCTCCAGCGCTTGCGTTTCGTCAGCACGACGCAACGAGCTAAAAAGCCCCCTTCGTCTTCACTTTCTCTGAAGCTCGATAGCCCAGTGGAACCGCCCGCGACTTGGCTCCGATACCCGATCGAATCTCCAGGTCCCTGCCCGTGATTCCGAGAAGCCAAATACCAACATGTCCTCCATGATTGCTGGGGGCATATTGGTGCAGAATTAGGCAAATCGTGTCCAATTCGTCACTCGATTCAGCCTTACTGATTATCCTTCTGAACTCTATTCTGCTGTCTTCTCCCTGTAACATTTGGCGCTTTTAAAAAAAAATCAAGAAGCTACCAACCACCGGTTGAAATATACCCAGTGACTTGGCCAAGCACTTGTAACATGAACAGTTCCGGAAGTTGTGGCAAGGAAGGATTCAGAAGCTTAGGCAAGAAAAGTTCTTTGATGGACTGACATATATCAGAACTCAGAGAGTTGAGCAAATGCCTCAGTCATATACATCGAGGGTCTTGCTCTTTCCACAGCTCAGTTCAGACCATAGGCCAATCTGCTGCAGGAAATCTAGGACCATATTTACGGGAGGAAGCACAGTGTTTCGTTGTCAAGGGTGATTTTTTTCTTAATGTGGAATGTCTTCACCAGTGTTGGCAAAAGCTGCACGCGAACTAGCTGCAGAAACTTTCACTTGAATCCCAGGAATCCAATACAACCATGAGAACCTGCTGGAGAATTAAACACGGGCAAAAGGAGTCGTAAACGCTATTGGCAAGGGACGATTACTTGGGGATTTTGCGCTGCTGCTAATGTATTGTCCCACCAACTGCAGCATTTCACCTTCGCACAGTGGATATAAAGTAGAACAGTTGGGGGCTGGGTAGTTTCTGGGCTTCGCCCCGGGATGGATCTCTAAAGGCGCCAAGAATTGGAGAGAGCGGCACCTGTGCAGAAGTGAGAGGTGTCCGCACACTTCTGGATACGCATATTAATGTTTTATTTACTGTGCTAATAAACGAGGATTTGTAGTTCGAAGTAGGTTGGAGTAGGTGTCTAAATGCCGTCTCGACTGGGATCCGAGGGATTCTTTTGGCTTAACGTGTCTCTGTTTGATGGGTGAGTGTACAGTGTGTAGGTTTGTTGCCATGTCTCCCCTGCTCTGTTCGGAGGTACTGTTAATTCCTAGGAGCTTATGTTTTCCTAATCGCGCCGACCCCATCTCCCGGTGAGCAGACCGTTTTCCATTTCAGCTAACAGTCATAAGGACTGGAAAATAAAGAGAAAAGTAAAGCAAGAATGTGGAGGGAGGGCAAACTCACCCTGGTTACAGACGGCTAAGCGACGATATATCCAAGTTGGTAGCTTCGAGGACCAGAGCTCCCAGCCTCAAAACAGAAGGGCTTCCCTTCAAAAAAAATGGTGCGGAAAGTCTTCATGAGCCAGAGGCTGATGAATGTGTGTAGCTAATTACTAAAGACGGCTGTGGAGGTCAGGTCCTTCGACAAATATATTGCATGCTTTATAAGTTCATGATATTAAGGCCCATACAACCAAATGATCATAAGAGATACCAGGACAATTAAAACATTTTGCCCAGCGTGTCTGCCCCGCTATTCCATCATGGCTGGAGTGGAGTGATAATTACAATCTTCCAGTCCTCCGGGACCATGCAATAATCAAGTGATTCTTGGAAGATCAAGACCAATGCATCCGTTATCTCTTCAGCCAACTCTCTCAGGAGTTTGGGATGTAATCTATCTGGTCCAGGTGACTTGACCAACTTAATACCTTTCAGTCTGCCTTGAACTTTTTTCCCTTTCAATGGCGATGGCCCTTCCGCCTGTTTCCTGCCACTCACGGATCTCCGGCACGCGGCTGGTGTCGTCCACAGAGAAGACCGAAGAAAAATACCCGTTGAGTTTATCTGCCATTTCTTTGTCTCCCATTACTACCGCAGCAGCATCATTTTCCATTGGTAAAATATAAACTCTCGCCTCCATTCTTCCCTGTGTATAACTGAAAAAGAACTTCCAGCATCCTGTTTTATATGATCGGCTATTTCCTCATATTCCATCTTTTCAACTCTAATAGCTGTTTTTGTTGCCTTTTATTGGAGCCTGCACTGTTCTGAGCACCATATGCAGTCCTGGATAGGTCTGTAGTGTAGTGCAGATTTTTTTTTCTGTGTTGTTTTTTTTTTCGTAGTTCTGTCTAGTTTTTGAACTGTGTCATGTAACACCATGGTCCTGAAAAATATACTTTGTCTCATTGTTATTATGTACTGTACCAACATTTAAGGTCGAAATGACAAGAAAAGTGATTTGAATTGACTTGACTTGATTTTAAAAGTTTCCGAATCTTCCAACTGTCCATTCACTTTTAATTACCTTATATGGCCGTTCCTTGTTTTTTTTTTTAATGCAGTCCTTAACTTCCCTTGTCAGCCACGGTTGCGTCGAACGTGAAATGTGTTGGGGCGAAGGCCGGAGTGTGATGTTGAGAGAAGTAATAAATCAGCGATACTGGAATGCCGGAGCAGACTCAACGGGCCAAGGCCTAAATTTGTTCCTATAAATTAAAATCCTATGCTCAAATGTAATTGTGTAATGTTCACTCTTCGCTCCCTTTAAATGGATGAATCAATGTTTTACAATAAACCAGACGGGGCATGTTTACGTTTTTTCATGTTTTATACACATACAACTTCTACTTATGAAATCAAAGTTCACCGTTTTTCGGAACTGAAGCTTAGATTTCATTTTAATTGATAAACGGCAGGAATTACAGACTCTGGATTGAGATCCGTTACTTGAATCACGCAGGCGCAGCCGTGAATTTATAGATGACGGTCAAATATTCTTTACTTTTCTATTGAGCTCAAGAACAGGATGAATAAAATTACTGAATCGATTATTGTTAATGACTCATCTGGTGTCACCTGAGTCTTTCAAAGGAGGATGTTTATCCGCCCAATGTAGTGACCATGAATTGACTTGTTTGTTCATCAGCAGCTGCGTCTTCCTGGTGTCACTGTGTTCGAATCGTTCGTTCTGTGCTCCTGACGATAGAGATGTTTGAACTGCGGAGTTCCTCCAGTCTGTTGGGTTGTGTTAATTTGGGTTTGCACAACGAATGCCAGAATTTCGTCTTCTTACATAGGCGCTAGTTACATTGTGCTGCAGAATCGCAGAAGGCGTTAGTGCAGTTTGTATAAGGAATGATAGCTGCATCGTGCAAACAAGTAGCAGTACCCAATGTCCTCATATGGAGCGCAGAAGCGGGACCAGGTGCAGCCCGTCCACGTCAGTGTTCAATGTACTGGTCGTGCAAACACGGTCTGTTGCACACAATTTTTAGTCACGTGGTCAACCGCCTTCCTGTAACCTTGAAGAAGTCTGACCACTCTCCTCCGACCTCTCTCATTAAAAAAAGTCACATACGCCTTCGGAACTGCCGCGCTCTGGACTTTTTTATTTCTGTTTTTTTCTAACTATTTTCTGTGATCAGTAACACATGTTCCGCGTGAGACCTCATCAAAGCTATCTTGGATACACAAAACCACTCCTTCTGGGATCGACAGACATTACGTTGGACACTAAGATCATTGGGCATTCTTGGTCCAATGTCCTACTGATCACAATTTTGAAGTTTGCACCGAGTTCTGCAAAAAACTGAACGCCTTGATCATGTCTGCCTGCTTGAATGTATTCAGGTGCTGACCAATTATTAACTGAGTGGATATTTGCGTGAACGAGCAGGTGTAATACAGTAGCCCCAGAGTGTACACTGCATCGTGAAAACAGTAACTAATCAATTGCAGTTATCCCGGAAGGAAATAGATTTTCTTTTTTAATTCAGGAAGGGAGGGCAGAACAGTTACGGACATCATCCAGCGAGCACAGCAAACATTTCAAAAGAACACTAATTATAAACGTACTTCCAAGTCTGCTGTCGCGTCACCTCCAGAGCTATCGTACTTTCATCATGGTTAGCTGCGTGGTAAACAGTGTCTTCCCATGCTAACAATCATATGAACGGGAGAGAGCATCGCAATCTTCAGCTGCTCCCTGAATTTCCTCAGGGTCAAGCCGTAAATGAAGGTGTTTGTGCAGCAGCTGAAAAGCTGAATCACTGTCCCCGCTCGCTGCGCCAGCCACAGTCGGATAGATGTTTCCAGGTCCGTGTAGAGGCTCCGCATGAAAATGAAGACCAGGGTGCTGGTCGCCCAGCAGATGAGGAAACTCGCCGACAGGGTGAACAGCAGAACGATGGACTGTCTGCGGCTCTTCATCTCTGGATCCTGCTGTTTCTCTCCATTTCTATGTCCCCGGAGTCCCCTGCGGACTCGGCTGGAGACCAGGATCTGTCGGACGGTCAGAATATTGAGTAACAAAATGAGGAAGAAAGGGAGCAGCGGATTCAGCAGACGGTCCACCCAGTAAAACCACTCAAACTCTGTCACCATGTGAAGTCCCCCTTTGGAATAGCACGTCCATTTCCCCTTCCAGAGAGTAATTCCATGTTCCCGATGCAGGAAGTAATAAGGGACGTTCTTTACACTGAAAGCCACACATATTGCGCAAATAACCAGTCTTGCAATTTTTGGAGTGCAGTATATTATCTGCATCTTCGGCCAGCAAATAGCCACAAAGCGGTCGAAAGTGAACGCCACAGTAAGCCACACGGAACAATCTAAAGCCACGTAACCGAGGACGTAATGGACGAAACAGAACGGAGGGGGAAGCATAAGCCAGTACGCTCGGTACGCATCAACGATCTGGAAGAACACGACTTCGATGATCACCACCGCAAGATCGGCCACGGTCTTCGCCTCCAGATACCGAGTGATACCTTTGGAGAGACCACACTTTCCTCGGCTGAGTATCCCGATCCCCCCCAGGTTAACTGTCGAAAAGAAAAAGAAATGTAGTATTTTTGACATCATTAACATACAGTCAAACCACGTTTCCAAAGAGCATCGTGTGCTAATATTCATAATCCAAACCACTGTAGGGATATGAAGGCATGTAGGGAGAGAGTCGCCTTCCGAAATTTCACGACAGACCCGGTCTTGATTCAAATTACTTGTGTAGAGGTCTTGCGTAAACTCGAGAACTGCCCCACACTGAACGCTCTATTAGATTGTGTAGTGAAACTCGACATGGCCTTCTGCTGATGTAGCAGATCCTTTTCAACGTCCGACCTTCAGAGATGCTCCTCCACACACCACTGTGGTAACGCGTGGCCCGCTGAGTTACTGTCGCCACTCTGACAGCTTGATCCAATTTCAATCCACCCGACCTTTCTCGTCAACAATGCGCTTTCGCCCTGTCAGCTGCCGCTGGCTGGTTTCCTTTCACCTTCTCACACCATTCTGTGTCAACTCTAGACAGTGTGGACAGGTGTGAAAGTGAATTCTCCGGAGCGGCATGATTATCGTTATCTCAGACTTTGAAAGACTTTTGCCGTGAGCAGAATTAGTCTCCCGTTGTGGTGACTGGGTGATTGGGAACATGGAACACAGAAAGCTCCTGCAAAGCTAGTACCTCTACATTGGAAATCAATTCGCCTGAACAAACTAATTATTTATTCCTACACAATGTTCAAGTTCCTCCACTTTCTTCACAATAAGATATAGATCAGTAACACGGAATGTACGCAAAAGCGCACCCGTTGTCCCCGTACCATGTCCAGTTAGAGGAATAAACATCCGACGGTTTTGGACGAGGAAATCCATCAACTTAACCCTTCTTCCTTTTGCAGGATTCCACAAGCACCAACAGAGTCGACCCAGAATTGTTTATTTAGATTAGGGACAGGTCGGGATTGAAAGGTTTTAAAAATGCATATTATCAGCTGCATTGGTATATCGAATTACACGAGACTAAAAATTGCAAAAGATATGATACAGAAATAAATGTCGTTCAAATGTATCAACTTGAAGCACCCAACCTGACCGAGGGGTCCACTGAGCCCTCGGTTAATGTTAGGAGTCCGTAAACATTAAAAAATTGTGAAGATTGTCAACTTGGAGAGCTATTATGAAGGAAGAATTTACAACAATGGCAAACTACAATAAGAGAACGTACTGTATTAAGTTACTCCGTGGATTTCGAAAGCGTAGAACCGTCATGGACAGAGTTAAAATAATTATCATAAAACGCCAGCACCGCACGAACACAAATCTGGAAACGAGAGTAACGGCGCCTAAAGCACGGGAGGACCTCGGTCAGGCAGCATCTCTAAGAAGCAATAAAGAGTTCATGATTCCTCAATGTTTCCTGAGAAGATCATCGGGGCCTCTCTTCCCGCCATCACGGACATTTACACTACACGCTGCATCCGCAAAATAAAAAAGAATTATGAAGGACCCCACGCACCCCTCATACAATCTCTTCTCCCTCCTTCGGAGTCTGGGAAAAGGCTCCGAAGCATTCGAGCTCTCACGACCAGACTGTGTAACAGTTTCCTCCTCCAAGCCATCAGACTCCTCAATACCCGAAGCCTGGACTGACACCTTGCCCTACTGTCCTGTTTATTATTTATTGTAATGCCTGCACTGTTTTTGTGCACTTTATGCAGTCCTGTGTAGGTCTGTAGTCTAGTGTAGTTTTTTTTTCTGTGTTGATTTTTACGTAGTTATGTAGTTCAGTCTAGTTTTTGTACTGTGTCATGTAACACCATGGTCCTGAAAAACGTTGTCTCATTTTTACTATGTACTGTACCAGCAGTTATGGTCGAAGTGACAATAAAAGTGACTTGACTTGACGACTCAGTCATTGCCCTCGCCTCCCACCCTCTTATTATCTCATTTCCCTTAATCCAGTCTGGCTCGGAAGAAATCTCTCGGCGAGAAACATGGACAGATTTTATTTCTCTGCATAGATCAGGCCTCCTAATCTCGGCTTCACGGACATCTCAATTAATGGAAGGGGTCCATGACATTGAATACAAGTTTCGAAATCTTTGCCACAGATGCTGCCTGACCGGCTGTATTCCTCATTTAATTTATGTGTGTGTAATTCTCGCTTTCTATCGTTTGTGGAATCTCTTAAGTTTATAGAGGAAACCGACCTGAATGTCCGTGCAATCGCCGAGTTGTTCGCGAGAGTTTGAGCTTGAAACCATCTTGCACACATCATTCTCCGCGTTTAGCGAACGGATAAGTGAATTTAATTCTATATATTGTAAAATCATCAAATCTCCAGCACATATTACACCTGGGAACAGGAATTTTATCCAGTACTGGATTAAATAGGACAAACGCCGAGTGAGATGCATATAGAATATATTGCAATCCGAACACCAATAGCATTTTCATATCGTCACGCATGGAAACCTTACCTGGGACACCGATGGCTGCAATGACAGGGTAACATATTTTCCTTGCTCGCTCCATGCGATATTTGTATTGCGCAGATCGAATACTTGTTGCTATCCCGGGGTGCAGGAGATACTCGGATTCTCACTCCGCCAGTTAATCACAATATTTCGAATCGATTAAAATAAACCCACGAGGATGCACAATGAAATTTCACTGACGAATCCCACCGAAATAAAACGTGCGCCCTTCACTTGCAACACTTCTGTGGTTTCGGTGCGCCTTCTTAGTTCAGTCTCAAGTCCGACAAAGCGACTGAAAGGTCCGCCTTTTATAGCACATTCAGTTAGCCGATGATGAAACCAGCTTGCATCCCAATTGGTGTAAATTAACGTTACCTCACCACTAATCCAGGATTGTTTGTCTTACGGCACCTGGATCCTCAGTGAGTGGAGAAGACACATTGGTTCATGCAGAAACCCAGCAGGAATACTAAAGATGGCGTGATCGCTGCAATGCTTCAGAATTTTGATCTTCATGCCAGTTGAAGCAGTGACCAGCCTATCCTCTCATAATGACGATATATCTAGTGGTGTCCCTCAAGGTTTATTATTAGGGCCACTACTTTTCAGCTTGTTTGTGAATGGTTTGGACAGTGGAATTGATGGCATCCTGGCAAGGTTTCCAAATGATGGGATGATAGGAGGAGGGGTTGGCAATGTGCAAGACTTAGACGAGTAGGACGAATGGGTACAAAACAATGCGGCAGATGGAATACAGTGGGGGGGAATGCACGATAATGCATTTTGGTACTTGGAACAAAAGTGCAGGCTATGGCTTAAATGGGAGCAAATTTCAAACACGCGAGGTGCAATCAGACACTGGAGTCGTCCCGCAAGACTCCCGGTGGTTAATTCACTGATTGACCCAGGTCAAGTGAATACAATGTTGGCATTTACTTGAAGGGGAACAGAATATATGTATATAAACATGAAATTTTGCTGAAGATTTATAAGACACTAGTGAGGCTGCACTTGGAACATCGTGTTGGCGCGTCGCCAGATGGTTAAGGCCTTCGTCTAGTTATCTGAAGATCGCGAGTTCGAGACTTGGCTGAGGAAGCGTGTTGTGTCCTTGAGCAAGGCTCTTAACCACACATTGCTCTGCGACGACACCGGTGTCAAGTTGTAAGGGTCCTAATCTTCACTTGGACAACATTGGTGGCGTGGAGAGGGGAGACCCCAGCCTGGGCAACTGCCATTAAAAAAAAACAGGCTTGTGCCCTGTGTAAATCTATGGTCTATCGAGACTAATGGAGGCCTACACTCTTGGAATACTTTTGTGCCCATTTTCTCAGGAAGGATGTAGGAGAGAGTCCAGAGATTTTTCCCGAGGATGACTACGCAAACGAGGGAGTTAACATATGAGAAACAGGTGGTAGCTTTGGGTGTGTACTCATGGAATGCGCCAGGCCGAATGTTGAAAGGAATAGATAAGGTGGATGTGGAGAGGATGTACAAACACCTTACAGGTAGCAGCGGGAAATACTGTAGCTGGTATGGTAAATCGCTTACTTTTCAAGGATTTCCATTAGGATCCTCCATCTTGTCTTATGATTTGCCGATTCTTCACGTTGATCCCGATGTATTTTGGTATTTTTCAACCAGCTAAAGGGAGAGGAGCTGGTCTTTACAATTACATTTTTTTAAGTAAAAGGAGAAGATGAAGCAGAAAATAAAATGCTACAAAAGCTCGGCGTGACGGTGTTAATGTGGGGAAAGAGAACAGCTCAGGTTTTAGGTCGAAGTCCCCTCTTCAGACCTGACAAAAAGTAAGGGAGCTGTCCATGAACTTACGTCGAGGGTGAACGCAGCGGTGAAGAACCTAAAGGGATTTTTTCTTCACTTTTGGAGAAGGGACAGTCAGGATGGGTAAAAAAGAGGACAATACTCCTGGAAATGTTGGTCTAACAATCTCATTCAGTTGTGGGGCACATCGGGGTGGACAACAACCCTCTGTTCCAACAATCAGGAATTAAACACGTTTCCCTGTATTGTTCATTATCCTTCCGCCCCCCAACCCCCTACCACACACCCCCCACCTCCCGCCAACCATACATTGTTGCAAGAGGAGCAGAATCATCGTTTGCGTGAGTCGAAGTAGTAACTCAGGAGTGCAAATATCTTAGGAATGTACAGTTCAATGCAAACGCTACGGGGCAGGATAAGGAGGTATGTGCTGACGATTTTCACGTCCTCCTTTATGAGGGTGTCTTGATTTAAACATTGCCCAGGGTGTGATCAGTTATCGTTGGGGAACATGACATTGATTTTCCTGACTTCGGCAGAATTCGACTCCTGAGCTTAGCACGAGGTAACCCCTGAAACTACGCTGGGCAAGATCGTTGAATTTTAATCAGTTCACTTATCACGACGGTCTTTTCAGCAGATCAATGTTAGACGAACATTGGAGCATGAGCAAAAATGATCCTTTCGGTCCATCGAGACTGATCCAGCACTACATATAGCAGATTATTTTTTTCCATCTATCCCAGTCTTCTGCCATCTCACCATAACATTTTACACCCTTACTCATAAGAACTTAACTATCTATGTATTAACTGTAGCCAATGTCTGGCTGATAATATCTATAATAAAATTTCCTGAAATAATTTCACCAGCTCTGGTCTATACTCTTGATATCCACCTCTCATCTACATACAGCCTATCTTCAGAAATTTGAAAACGTGAGGTGATGTCTCGAGAGACAGCAGCTAAGAAAGTTAGTTCCACAGTGCAAATAGTGAAAATGCTACAATCTATTCATACTAATGACGATTAACACGATAAAACCATCAGACATAGGAGACGTATTAGGCCAGTTTGCCCATCGGGACTTTTCCGACATTCAATTATGGCTGCTCTTTTTTCTCCTCATCAAGACCATTCCCCAGGTTTCTCTCTATTACACTTGATGCCCTGTCTAATCAAGAACCTATCAATCTCTGTCTTAAATACACTCAACCACCTTGCCACCACGGCTACCTGTGGTACCAAATTTCACAAATTCACCACCCATTGGTTAAAGAAATGCCTCCGCCTCTCTGTTTTAATTGGACGCTGCTTCATCCCGAGCTGTGGCCCCTTGTCCTAGACTCTTCCAGCATAGGGAACATCCGATCTGCATCTACTCTTTCTAGCACTTTCAGCTTTCTAAAGGCTTCTATGAAAGCCCTTCTCATCCTTCTGAATTCCATCAAGGACAGAAACAGAACACTCAAACGTTTGGATAGGAATAGTTTAATTTCCAGAATCATCGTTGTGAACTCTCTCTTGGCTCTTTCCAATGCCAATACTTCTCTTCATAGATGATTAACCCGAAAATGTTCACAACAGTCTAAGTGAAGCCCCACCAGTTTTTTCCTAAATCCTCAGCATCACATCCCTGTTCTCCTATTCAAGACCTCTTAAAATAAGTGCAAACATTTCATTTGCATTCATCCCAACCGACTGAATCTGCAAGTTAACCTTTGGAGTGTTCTGCACAGGAACTGCCATATCCCAAGACGGATTTTTGGGCTTTCGCCCCTCCAGAATTCCAAGAGGCATGATTATCTCTGGAGGAAACCATGCTGACTTCATCCTACTGTGTCACCACGTCCACCATAAGCTTATCCATAACAATTATCTCCAACATACTTCCAAACTCTGAGGTCAGGCTAACTGGTCTATATATGTTTTCTCCGCTGACTTCAACCTTTCTTAAAGATTGGAGTGTTATTTACAATTTTCCAATCTTCAGGCAACATGTCAGTGATTTTTGAATGATCATCGCTACTGCCTCCACCATCTCCAGCGCTAGCTTTTTCAGAACCCTTCATCTGTTCCGGTTGGCCTATGTACCATTTGATCTTGCAGCTTCTCGTTCTGATAGTAACTGCACTCCGTTCTTCTCCTTCACACACAGTATCATCTAGCACACTGCTTGTGTTCTCCACAAGAGATATAAAATACTTATTTCCTTCAGCAGCTATTTCCCGGCCACATCCTCCCCATTATCCTCTCCCCCATTTTCTAGATGTCATTTATCCACTCTCAACTCTCTTTCATATTTCACATAATTGGAAATGCTTTCAGTATCCACTTTGATATTGTTCGCTAGCTTGCTTTCATGTTTCATCTTGTCACTTCAAATGATACTTTTACGTGTCCTCTGAAGGTTTTTTTAAAAAAACCTCCCAACCCTCTGTCTTCCAGCTGATTATTGTTTTAGTATATGCCATTCTCCTTTGTTTTTACAATAGCTCTGACTTCTCTTGCCATTCAAGGTTGTACTATTTTGACATTTGTCTATCTCTTCACTCGTGGAACACGTATATCTTGCAGCTTCCTCATTTAACCAGCAACTCACGGCATTGCTGTTCTGTTATCATCCATGTCAGCAGCTTTTCCCAATTTACTTTGGCCACTCCTCTCTCATACGACTGTAATACCTTTAATCCACTGAGATACAGCTACGTCAGACTGTACGTTCTCTCTAACAGATATCAAGTTGCAAACTATCATGTTTTGGGGCTCATTTCCCTGAAGCTCCCTTATTGCCTTCTGTTAATTACATAACAGCCAGGCCAGTATAGTTGATTGCTTAGTAGGCTCAATCACAGACTGCTCTAAAAAGACATCTCGCAGACTTTCAAAAGCTCACTCCCTTCAAATCCATTACCCACCGCATGTTCCCAGTCGAACTGAATGTTAAAATTTCCAATGTCCATCATACCATTGCCGTTTTGACACGCCTTTTCTATTCCCTGTTGTAATCTCCGGCCCACATCCCAGCTACTGTTGGGAGGGTTGTATATTACTGCCAGTACTGTCCTTTTATTCTTGCAGTTTCTAAACCCAAACAACAGGTATTCAACATCCTCCGATCCTATATTAAACCTTGCTGCAGATTTGATGCCATTCTTTAGCAGCCAAGCCATGTCATCTCCTTCTGCCTTCCATCCTATTTCTCCAATAGAACGTGTAACCTTGGGCATTCTGTTCCAGAGTTCAACCATCTTTCAGCCATGGTTCGCTGATGGCCACCACATCACTCCCGACAATCAGCAGTTGTGCAACAAGACCATCCGTCTAATTTCCTATATGCCTTGCATTTGACATGCCACTTTGAGTTTTCCATTTGCTCACTTTTTTGATTCTACGTCCCTAAGGCGCTGATACCCACCTCACACCGTTGACGACAATTTTCCCCTATCAAATGCCTGACCTTCCTGACACACTGACAGCACGCAATCTCTACTTATTAACACCCACAACACTCTGTGTAAATAACTTACCCCTGATGTCTCCCCTAATCTTTCCTCCCGTAACTTTGTACATATGCCCTCTGGTGTTTGCTATTCGTGCCCTGGGATAGAGGTACTGACTATCCAACCTATCTATGTCTTTCATAATCTTGTAGATCTCTATCAAGTCCCCTCTCATCTTTTTACGCTCCAAAGGGAAAAATCCCAGCTCTCCTAACCTTGCCTCATATGACTTGTTCTCCAAACCCGGCAACATCCTGGTAAATCTCCTCTGCACCCTCTTCATAGCTTCCACATCCTTCCTATAATGAGGTGACCAGAATCTGAACACAATACTCTAATTGTTGTCTCACCAGAGGTTTGTAGAGTTGCAACATGACCTCTCTATTCTTGAACTCAATTCTCCTATTAATGAAGTCAAGCATCACATCGGTCTTCTTAACTATCCTGTCAACCTCGGCAGCGACCTTGAGGGATGAAAGAATTAGAACCCCAAGGTCCCTCTATTCATCCACACTCTTAATTAACTGACCATTAAACCTGTACACAGCCTTCTGGTTTGTCCTTCCAAAATGCATCACCTCACACTGGTCCGGATTGAACTCTATCTCCCCTATTGTACAGATTATGGGCCGAAGGATCTGTATTGTGCTGTAGTTTTTCTATGTTTTTTGGATCAATTAATCCTTATTTAGGTTTCCATGCCTTCTGTACTTACTCCCTTAAGACAACCGGCCCCAGTTTCCTGCTATGAAATGGTGAGCCTTGCTCTTCAAATACTTGCTGCCTAAGACTTTTTCTTCCCTGGGCTGCTTAAGACTTGCTTGCATGAAAATCCACAACTGTTCTAGTTACAACGGGTTTTGCCAAGTTTTTGTTTTTATTCAAAACCGGAAGTTGGTTGGCTTTTGATTAATACCGAATTCTGACGGTTATGGGGAGTATGTCAGGAGAATGGAGCTGAGAGGGATAATAAATAAGCCTGAACCGGATGGCGAATCAGACACGATTGGCCGATTTGCATACTCTGCTCCTATATGCCACCTGCGAACGCAGGAATTTCGCAGGAATCTGAAATTTCCTCTGGCGCGCGCGGCTGCTCTCCGGATCCTTTAGGCCTTTAGGGGCTCCACAGAAAGTGAGACAATGGCGGTCACTTGGCTCCTTTCGTCATGCTCTTTGAATTGCAAAGAACGGACATAGACCCATCTTTGAGCCCTTGGCAGCAGAGTGAGCAGCTCTTTCAGTACAGTTGCGCTATCCTCTTTTTCCTGCAATTCAGGTGATCCACGGCACGATTTGAAACATCACCTCCACTCCAGGACGCATGCCCGATTGAGGAAACGGAACAGACGTCGTATAAAGTGAGCAGACTGCCCCGAGAGTCCTGGCAAAGGGCAACGTCGAGGAATATTGAGGAGTTGGGTTTTATGTGCGTTGGGTCGATGGGCGCATGCGGATCGGCCGTGTCACCACTCTTGCGGATGTGCGCATGTCACTTGGAAGACTGCGGCTCGTTGCAAAAAGCAACGATTTCCAATTTCACCATCATCAATGTCTGATCTAACCGTTACGTTTGTGTTGGTGGCAGAGTGTCGGAATCTGACAAACCCTGCCCTCAAAAATGGCTGACGGTGTGGACACAGAAGGAGTCTCTGTGACGTCAGCAAATAGTAAGGACACGTATGTTTAGAGTAGTTTTTTAAAAAAAAGAATAAATAGTGCATTTTCTGTGAGTCTCGCTTTAATTCATTCTCGGCGAATTGCCAAGGAATGGCGAAGGGACATAGCACATAGATGAGATGAATTAACAGTTATGAGGGCATTTCAGTCACATGTGGAAAGGATTCAATTACTCTCTGATTCATGCTCGCTGTAGCGGATTTTGATGCTCATTATAACAGCGGGATGTAAGTGGGCCACATAGGCGAGTTTCACCGGATGGGCCCGTGACTCTGATATATCTCTCAATAAAATTCAAAATAAAATATCTCCAACACTTCTTTTAGCATTCAATTGCTTCTCTGTTGTGTCACTGTCGCTAGTCATACAGTTCTTGCCCAGACAATTAGTTCCTTCCGAAATTGCAAGAATTGATAGAGTAGTAGCTGATTGGCCTGAAGGTAAAGTTTGCAAATATAGGAAATCATATCTTGTTGGTGTAGATGCCCAGTGGAGTTCCAGTGGGGCCTGGTTAGCACCGCATTTTTGTTTTACATTAGATATTAATGACCCCGCGCTCTCTCTTTCTCTCTCTCTCTCCTCTCTCTCTCTCTCTCTCTCTCTCTCTCTCTCTCTCTCTCTCTCTCTCTCTCTCTCTCTCTCTCTCTCTCTCTCTCTCTCTCTCGCCTCTCTCCCTACTTTCATCACATTGTCTGAGCCGGCAAATAGACGTTTCCCGACTCTGACACATAGTTGAAATTTAGAAAAATTTGGGGGAGAGAAATTGAAAATAAATATAATCAATTATACCGGAGAAGGTGTTCTCTGTAAATGGAAAGGGTACATTTGAGGACAGAGAAAGTGGGGTGTGGGGGGGGGGGGCGGGTGTTGCGAAATAAGGAGTTGACCCTTTGGAATGATGGTGAGTTCCCGCAATGCCAAAAGCGCACATTTCACATGCCTTCACTACAGTGGGGGTCCCAGGAACAACGGAGTTTCAGCTTCTGAACTTCACAAAAAAATGCTCGATTTCTCAGCAACCGGTGGCTTTCAACCGTCGCTAGTTTCTCTCCTTCGAACTGCCATCCATGTTCAATTCTAACTTTCTCTCCTTCGAACTGCCATCCATGTTCAATTCTAAGTTTCTCTCCTTCGAACTGCCATCCATGTTCAATTCTAAGTTTCTCTCCTTCGAACTACCAATCGTGTTCAATTATAGGTGCCGGAAGATGACGAGTCAGTAAATTTCTTCAGAGCAGGAAGACTTCGCGGAAATTGTTATTAGCATTATATAATCATATCAAACTAACTTCCACCCCTGTCACAACACAGGCTAGCTGTGCGGCTGCAATTCGGATATAGAGCCGCTGCCCCCCCCCCCCCACACCCCACGCGGCTTCGAGGCAACATTACTCAGCCGCTACTGAATGCACCTTCGATCCCACATGAGATTCCCGGTCCTCATACCTTTCCCGTGGGCAGACAGTCACAAATAAACCTGGGAAAGTTTCCGGCCCTGGGAAAAGGCTGCTGCTCAGAGGAACGGTTGGTCCATACAGATGGACAAAAATTACAACTGGGATCGATTTCGCGTGGCAGGATGGAGGACGTTAGAAGGCGAATTATTGAGATGCGTGAGGCTGGAAAAGGTTACAAAAAACACTTTTTAAAGACCCGAGTGATCATCAGTCCACAGTAAGTGAAATTGCCTCCAAGTAACAGAAATGCAGCACTGTTACTACTCTGCCTAGGAATGGACATCTTGCCGAAATCACACCCGGAACCGAAAGTCGTGAGGCCAACAAAATGCTGTCGGATCCTGACTTGGTGACCAACATCCGTCCAACGTAAAAAGAAAGCCAAATATTTCCAGCATTTGAAGATGGGAGTTAAAGTGAACGCGGGAATAGGTTGTGACTTTGTTTCCTAGAGCGCAAGAGCAAGAGGGGTAATGGATAAATGATACAAAATCATGAGGTGTATCGATAGCGTAAATGCAAGTAAGTCAAGTCAAGTCAAGTCAGTTTTATTGTCATTTCGACCATAACTGCTGGTACAGCACATAGTAAAAATGAGACAACGTTTTTTCAGGACAATGGTTTTACACGAAACAGTACAAAAACTAGACAGAACTACGTAAAAAAAAACAACACAGAATAAAACTACACTAAACAACAGACCTACCCAGGACTGCATAAAGTACACAAAACAGTGTAGGCATTACAATAAATAATAAACAATTTATTACCATAGATTTGTTGCAATAAATAATAACACGCTGTAAGGTTTTACTGCGAACGTATTGGCCTCTCTGTAATGTAATGGTTTCTCTGTAGTAGCAATGTTTGGGTTATGACTGGACGTAAGGGGGCTCTGGAATATGGAGGCTATCCAATGAGAGAAATGTTGTTCTTTCTTCTGAGTCTGGAAGAGAGATTTTCGCGGTCTTTTGCCGGGGAGAGATGAGGAGAGACGACGCGAATGGAGAGAGTTGGTAGACCGCCGGACGCGGGGGACGTGGAGCGAGGGTCCGAAGGTGAGCGACGATCGGAGGACGAACGGTTTATCAGTGAGCTCCAACTTTTGCATTTAGACTGCTTGATGAGAATGGGCCCTTTTTCTTTTGTTTTCTTTACTAACCAGACAGTTAAATGAAGGATTATAGAGCTCAATCGTTTAATCGAATATTGTGTGCTGCTTGTTATTTCGTGATACTGATTTGTGAATGGGGACAGATCGCGGAGCGTCCATCCCAACGAGTTTTCTTGACTTCGGCCGGGCCGGGGGCTATCACCCCCAATATTAAGCCGCTAGCCGAAGCGAGAGTTACATAAGCTTTTTTTTTTAATGCTGCTGAAGTTGGGTGAGACTTGAAAAATAAATCACGTCGAACAAGGGAGGAAGGTTAAACGTTCAGGTGGACACAAGAGGGGGAACTTCTTCACTCGGAGGGCGGTGAGAGCGTGGCAGGAGCAGCCGGCCGAGGTTAGGTATGCGGGTTCGAGTTCAACGACCAGGGGAAAGTCTGATATGTGCGGAGGACTGTGCACACATGTGAATGCTGCCGTTTCCTCCGCATCCCAGGGACGTGCAGGTTATGAGGCTAATCGGTCAGAGGCGCGGATTTCGGCAGCGACGGTGGGCGGTCTGTTACCGCTCTGTGTTTCCGTGTCTCTGAATAATCAAAGAAAACAATTTGATAAGGTACAGTATACAGCGAGTGTCACGAGCCCGACCGGACTGGCAACTGTTGTGCAGTTTGCGGGCGTTATCTGAGAAAGGATGTTCCACCACTGGAGGCGGAGCAGAGGGTGATCACGTGAACGGCCAAAGGAATTGAACCGAATTGGGGCCTTCAATCACTCTGGGCCTGTGCTCGCCAGAGTTTAGAAAAATGATGGGGGTAGACTGGATGTGGCGAGGGTGCTTCGTATGGTGCCGGAGTCGAGGAACAGAGGTCGCAGACTCAAAACACTAGGTCTTCCCTTTTTTAGCTTTAGCCAGGCGACATTTCTGGGTGAAACACTTCATCGGGGTTGGGAAGTAAAATGAGATGTCAGAGTATGAACGTGGGGGAAGGGAGGAAGAAGCACAAGGCGGTAGCTGATAGAGGAAAGCGGGTAGGGTGGGGAAGGGTAGAAGGAAAGCGCTGGGATGCTGATTGGTGGTATGTAGAGGGTCGCAGAAGGGGAGACTGTTAGGAGAGGACAGAAGGCCACGGAAGAAAGAAAATTGGCAGGAGCACCAGAGGGAGGCGATAGGCGGGTAAGCTGAGAGAGGAGAACGGGGATGGGGAATGGCGAAGGAGAAGTGAGGGTGGTGGAGGAATGACCGGCTGTTACAGAAATCGATGTTATTGTCATCAGGTTGGAGGTTACCGATACGGAATATAAGGGGTTGATCCTCCAACCTGAGTGTGGCCTCAACGCAACGGTATAGGAGGCCGTGGCCTAACATGTCGGAATGGGGATGGGAAGTGGAATTAATATGCGCGGCCTGTGGGAAGCCCGATGTTATCGAAATGGGGCTGGTAGACTCAGGAAGTAGCATCAAACTCGGGATCAGGGAATAGTTCTCGGAACCTCGGAAAAATTCTCCGAATCACGGAAATCACCTCGAAAGTCTGATACATTCATCGGAATCCTGGAGGGTCTCAGCAAACATTGACAACCTTTAATGTTCGACTGGAGAAGTTCGGACCATGGGCCGGAGGATCCCGGAATGCAGTCTCGGGGCGATGGTCGAGAAGAACAGGCAGCCTCGCCTCCAGCCAACAGTTGTCCAAGCGGCTATCGAGACTCCGAGAGTCAATTTATGACGTGGCGTCCTTCTGTCACCGAGTGCGCCGACGCCAACATCACTTTATTCAGCGGCCGTCCAAACGAATATCGTCATCTTAATCCGATTAATCTCATTCTTCCGGCGTTCACACATTCATTCGCACAATCAGATGTTCCCTCTCAATCCGCATCTGGCTTCCTGCAGAATATAGTCCATGTTGTTCAAGATAGGCTCTCAAATTAAACCGTGTGCGAGAGAGAGCTAACGACGAAAGGTCAAGTACTGGAGGATTTACAAATTTACAACCAGCAGTCCGTCCTCAGAAACACGGCCGAAGGGAGTCTGTCTCCGCATAACATGGACCCAGGGCATTGAATGGAATTATTTGTATAGAAGAAAGAGCCGGCACCCCTGGCAGTCCCTGCCGATACATTTTCCCAGGGCCCCACTGAGAGCAGCCTGCCTTCGGACATGGGCAGACGCACTGGCGGAGTGGATAGGCGACTGAGTCACGTGTTTGCAGGACCCTCTCTGACAGTACATTCTCCAGCGCTCAGCTGGAGCTGGCATCCTTAGAACTGTTGAGACACACATAGGGCGCCGCCCTTACATAGAAGGGCGGGCGATAAAGTGTCGGCCGGCAAGTCGGCCAGAAATTTTCTCAATTTCAGGTGTGTTGACACATTCATTCACGCATTCAGATGTTCCCTCTCAGTCCGCATCTGGCTTCCTGCAGATTATAGTCCATGTTGTCCTAATGTTTAAGAGAGGCTCTAAAATTAAACCAGGGAATTCTGTCGGTGACGCTGACATCTGAAACCCGTTGGGAAGTATCCTACGGGACTGGAGAGTGTGCGTTCGGGTAAACAGAGACTGATTAAGGATTGTCTGCAGGGTTTCTTGCGTGGCCGATCGTGTCGAGGCGATATTATAGCTTTCCGAGGAAGCTGGAAAGCGGACGAAGGCAATGCAGTGGATGATGTCGTCATGGACTTTTCCAAGTCACTTGATAAGGTCCCGCATGGGAAGCTGGGCAAGAACGTTCAGTCGCTCGGCATTCAAGATGCGGTTGCAAATGGGATCGGACTTTAGCTCTTTGCGAGATGTCGGAGAGCAGGTCGCCTCTCTTGACTGGTGCCCGCGACTAATGAATGCCGCAGTCATCGGCGCTGCGTACCTTGTTGTTTCTCATCTCTATCATTACGGCAGATTGCCCGCATTTTTGTAATGAGATGATAACCTGGTTAACTGAATCAGCAAATATGTGCGGACGGGGGCTGCTTGAGGTTGTAGTGAACAACGAAGAACATAGGTCGGAGTCGGATCTGTACCAGATACAAGATGCGCTGAAAAAAATGGCGTTTGGAATTCAAAGCCGACATGTGTGAGGTGTTGCACTTCCGGAGAACCAACCAGAGCAGCTTCTACACCAGGGGTGGGCAAACTTTTTGACTTGTGGGCCACAAAGGGTTCTAAAATTTGACAGGGGGGCCGGACCAGGAGCAGATGGACGGAGTGTTTTGGTAATACACCTCATAAGAGAAAATAAAATATCATGGGATATGTAGAAAACATGTGCTTTAATTTCAATTGAAAATGAACAAATGCATTACAACAAAATATCTGTCTTTGAAGTCCCATGGTATTTAGCTATTTATTGAAATGACTTTTAAAACACTGAAAATTAAATGAGTAAAATACAGCTTTTTAAAATAGTAACAGTTATTATTTTAAAGCACTGAAAATTCTGTTATCCTTCAAGATATTATCATCATCACTCTCGTCCTGACTGTCTTTATTTCAAAAACGGTAGGAGATGCAGGTCTACTTGTCCTGCTCCTTCTTATTCAATTGTCCCCTGTGCCAAAACTCAACAACGACCAGCACAAGGACAGAACAGTGACAGCGCGCCAGTATGCGGAGTGCGTTATTTGATCTGGAGCGCATTTTTTATTTTGAGAACGTACGTGCACCTGCGCACTACTCATGTCCATCACTTAACAGAAATATCATGTAACATGTAAGGCTTATTGAAAAAAATATTTTCAAATGCATTTTTTGCATAACACAACGAAGAAACTTATTTTTAATTTCAGTGGGAACAGTGTTGTTGGTCTCCCTTTTTTAGCCAGCGCATCAAAGTCTGGATTTAGTTTTGTTGTGGCGATTCTCAGGATGGATCTGAGGTGTTAATAAGGTTTATTAATATAATTTCATCAAGTTCTTCGGGCCGGATTAAAAAGCTTAACGGGCCGCATATGGCCCGTGGGCCGTAGTTTGCCCATGCCTGTTCTACACGGTGAGCAGTAGGACCATGACAAGGCGATAGAACTGAGTGATCACTGAATACACGTACTTAATTCATTCAATGTTGCATCACAAATCCGTAGCGTTGTAAGGAAATCGTTTGGCACGGCTTTCATGAATCAATGTATTGAGCAGAGGAAGTGGGATGGAATGCTGAAGTTGTACAAAACATGTAAAAGAAGTTACGACTAAGACGTGATTTTACAAGCATGTTGCAGGATCTAGAGCGTCTGAGCAGTTTAGGAATTTATCCCTTGGAAAGTGGAAATTGACAGCAGAGCGTGGAACGAGCTGCCGACTCTAGCGGTGCATGCCAGCACGATTACAACGTTTATGAGAAGTTTTGACAGGTATATAGACGGAAGGCGTATGCAGGGCATGGTCTCCGTGCGGGTCAATGGGAGTAAGCATTTTCAGTAGCCAAAGGGCCTATTTCTGCGCTGTATTGCTCCATGACTCTATATCTGTACGAACGTGAATGTCCGGGTAGTATTTGCTGGCATAGGCATCATTTGATAATAGAACTGATTTTATCTTTGAACTTTGAACTTGTATTCAGCAAGGGGAGATGGAGATAACAGACGAAGAGGCAGAGATATTCTCTGCGTCCTATTCGGCTGCGCATTTCCGCCGACCCTGGCGCTTCACATAGGGAACGAGTCAGCTGAGATGTAAATAACAAATGAATAAATTCCCACATTCCGCATTTCGCAAATGTTAAATCTGGACATGAGGCGTCCATAGAACCATAGAACATTACAGCACAGAAACAGACCTTTTGGCCCTTCTTGGCTGTGCCGAACCATTTTTCTCCCTAGTCCCATTGACCTGCACCTGGGCCATATCCCTCCACACCCCTCTCATCCATATACCTGTCCAAGGTTCTCTTGAATGTCAGAAGTGAGCCCCTTTGCTAAGATTTTTGTTGGTAAAGTGCAAAGCGTGTATTTGCTCTCTATTGCATCTCGTTATTTGTACATTTGCTGGGGTAAATGAAGGGATATATTCAAATGAAGGGCGGGCGGAGCTAAATGTGGCGACAAAGGGCGACTTCTTCCAGCACGTCAGCGACGCCCCATTTGTTTTTCCATTCTGCAATGTCTCCATTTTCCGTTTTAGAGTTGAGCCGTCCGGTCGGGATCTTTGACCTACAGCAGCTGCACTCAAATCCTGCGGCTCTGCACGACAAGGTGCTCCCGTTCTTGGAGCTCCGCGATCGGTTTCGTTTCCTAATGGCACGATTCGGCCTTGTGGCCGCGAATTCCCGCCTGTGCCGTGCACTGAGGAGCAGCGGAAGGCGCAGCGTCGAGGATAGCGAGAGGGGCTGGCAGAGGGCTCAGCACTCGGCAATCGATTTGCCGGTACACGAGTCGGGAAACTGGACAGAACGCTGGGACTGTCATAGAAACGGCGACTGTCATCTCCTCCATCGCTGTGGAATGAGCGGTGTCTGTTTCGTTACTGTGTACCGTGATTTCTCTTTCGGATTTGTTTTTGATTGCATGGTGGGTGGTGTGAATGCTGATGCTTTATGCTGGAATAATTGGGGGAGGGGAGCGTGATGGGAGGGGAGAGCGGAGGGTTACTGCTGCTTGCTGCAGCCGTGCGCGCCGGGGGTGGAGGGGCAACAGGAGGCTTTGTCTTCATACGTACCTTCTCTCATTAATACTTTTACTTCGTGGGGGCGGGCGGAGCTGTTTTCCTGTTTCGAGGTTGTATTCGGAGAGGAAGAATTTCAGGTTTGATATTGAATTATTGAGATTTATTTCTGATCACGAAAGCTTTCATGCATGAACGTTAATCTTTTCTGTAAAGCCAACTGGGTATAATTTCAGTTGGTTTCGCTCAGTCAGAATTTATCATTTGATCTCCCCCCTGCCCCGCCAAAATGCCTTCTGGCCAATGAAAGTCTCATTGGACCATCCAACTGCGAGCGTGTTGCTGATCTACAAAATTCTGCCCTTTGGATACTAGATCACATGGTCACTGCATTCAAAATACCGAAGACGATGGTGGTGTGTATTGTCAGCTCGTTTCAAACTAATTGGTATAGAAGCAGGACATTCGGGCCATCATACGCGATACTGCTTCTAACCATAGCTACATAGCATTACACTTCTCCATCCTGGCGATCGGTCCATCCTTTGAAGCCTTCTTTTCCCGGTCGGCAAGAATAAAGCTTCTGCAGTTGGGGTCTGTCCTTAGGAAAGATTATGTTTATACTCCTGAAAATAACAAAACATCTGTATCACTCTCCTGGTACTGTTCAACCTCTGCACCAGGGGGAGCTCTGCTTGGCGATACCTTCTGCCCGTTCAGTCGAACCCGGTCCTCAGCAAATCTCCGGAATAGCGCGCTGCTGTTACGTGCATGAAAAGCTACTATAAGGAGATCATTGCTCTCCTTCCTCCTGGACGTATACTGCCCACACAGGTGTTAACTATCTTCCATCTATGTGCTCGTAACGTCACTTTTTTTTGGAATTTACCGATGATGAATGCAATCGGGGCCCACAGCCAATGTTAAAATTATAGTTGACAACATTCTCGAACATGCCTGTGCCTGTTCCTGTTGTTGGCGTCAAAATAACGTCACCACTTCCCGACTCACTCCCGCAGCGTTTTTTTCTTTGCAGAGAGATATCGTCAGATTCCGATGCTCTGTAATAAACACAAAATTATAGATCGGGTTAGAGGTTGACGAAGATGAAATGGAAAGCGTTGCTTTTTGAATCGAGGCACATACTCTAGACCAAGCTACCTGCAAGTGATTTCCAGGAGAGAAATACCAATATGTCCTGCATGTTTGTTGATGGCCTATTGGCGCATAATTAAGCAAATTGCGTCTGATTCACCACTCGATTCAGCCTTACTGATAATCCTTCTCAACTCCATTCTGTAGCCTTCTCCCCGTAACATTTCGCTATTATTTTTAAATCAAGAAACTATCAACCACCGGTTTAACTATACCCAATGATTTGGCCAAGCACTTGCAACTTGAACAGCCCCGGAAGTTGCGGCAAACGATGATTCAGCAGCTTAGGCAATAAGAGATCTTTGACGGACAGACATATCGGAAGGCAGAGAGTTGAACAAATGCCTCAGTCATATGCATCGAGAGTCTTGCTCTCTCTACAGAGCAGCTCAGACCACAGGCCAATCTGCTGCTGGAAATCCGGGACCACTTGTACGGGAGGAAGCACCGTGTTTCGTTGTCAAGGGTGATTTTTTTTAATGTGGAATGTCTTCACCAGCGTTGGCAAAAGCTGCACGCGAACGAGCTGCAGAAACTTTCACTTGAATCCCCGGAATCCAATACAACCATGAGAACCTGCTGGAGAATTGAAAGGAGTCGTAAACTTGATCGGCAAGGGGCGATTACTTGGGGTTTTTGCGCTGCTACTAATGTATTGTTCCACCAACTGCAGCATTTCCTCTTCGCACAGTGGATATAATGTAGAACAGTTGGGGGTTCAGTAGTTTCCGGGCTTCGCCCCGGGATGGATATCGAAAGGTGTCAAGAATTGGAGAGAGCGGCACCTGTGCAGAAGTGAGAGGAGTCCTCACACTTCTGGATACGCATATTAATGTTTCCTCTTCTGTGCTAATAAACAAGGATTTGTAGTTCAAAGTGGAAGGTTGGAGTAGGTTTCTAAATGCCGTCTCGACTGGGATCCGAGGGATTCTTTTGGCTTAACGTCTGATGGGTGAGTGTACAGTGTGTAGGTTTGTCGCCATGTCTCCCCTGCTCTGTTCCGAGGTACTGTCAATTCCTGGGAGCTTATGTTTTCCTAATCGCGCCGACCCCATCTCCCGGTGAGCAGACCGTTTTCCATTTCAGCTAACAGTCATAAGGACTGGAAAATAAAGAGAAAATTAAAGCAAGAATGTGGACGGAGGGCAAACTCACCCGAGTTACAGAGAGTTAAGCGATGATATATCCAAGTTGTAGATTCGAGGACCAGAGCTCCCAGCCTCAAAACAGAAGGGCTTCCCTTTAAAAAAAAAATGGTGCGGAAAGATTTCATGAGCCAGAGGCTGATGAATGTGTGTAGTTAATAACTAAAGACGGCTGTGGAGGCCAGGTCCTTCGACAAATGTATTGCATGCTTTATATGTTCATGATATTAAGGCCCATAAAACCAAATGATCATAAGAGATACCAGGACAATTAAGACATTTTGCCCAGCGTGTCTGCCCCGCTATTCCATCATGGCTAGAGTGGAGTGATAATTACAATCTTCCAGTCCTCCGGGACCATGCAATAATCAAGTGATTCTTGGAAGATCAAGACCAATGCATCCGTTATCTCTTCAGCCAACTCTCTCAGGAGTTTGGGATGTAATCTATCTGGTCCAGGTGACTTGACCACCTTAATACCTTTCAGTCTGCCTTGCACTTTTTTCCCTTTCAATGGCGATGGCCCTTCCCCCTGTTTCCTGCCACTCACGGATCTCCGGCACGCGGCTAGTGTCGTCCACAGAGAAGACCGAAGAAAAATACCCGTTGAGTTTATCTGCCATTTCTTTGTCTCCCATTACTACCTCAGCAGCATCACTTTCCAATGGCAAAATATAAACTCTCGCCTCCATTTTTCCCTTTATATAACTGAAAAAGAACTTCCAGTATCCTGTTTTATATTATAGGCTATTTCCTCATATTCCATCTTTTCACCTCTAATAGCTGTTTTTGTTGCCTTTTATTGGACCTTGCCCTGTTCTGATCACCATATGCAGTCCTGGGTAGGTCTGTAGTGTAGTGCAGATTTTTTTTTCTGTATTGTTTTTTTTCGTAGTTCTGTCTAGTATTTGTACTGTGTCATGTAACACCGTGGTCCTGAAAAAAACGTCGTCTCATTGTTACTATGTACTGTACCAACAGTTATGGTCGAAATGACAAGAAAAGTGCTTTGACTTGACTTGACTTGACTTGATTTTAAAAGTTTCCGAATCTTCCAACTGCCCATTCACTTTTAATTACCTTATATGGCCGTTTCTTGTTTTTTTTTCAATGCAGTCCTTAACTTCCCTTGTCAGCCACGGTTGCGTCGGACGCGAAGGCCGGAGTGTGATGTTGAGAGAAATAATAAATCAGCGATAATGGAATGCCGGAGCAGACTCAACGGGCCAAAGGACTAAATTTGTTCCTATAACTTAAAATCCTATGCTCAAATGTAATTGTGTAATGTTCACTCTTCGATCCCTTTAAATGGATGAATCAATGTTTTCCAATAAACCAGGCGGGGCATGTTTACGTTTTTTCATGTTTTATACACTTAAAACTTCTGCTTATGAAATCAAAGTTCACCGTTTTTCGGAACTGAAGCTTAGATTTCATTTTAATTGATAAACGGCAGGAATTACAGACTCTTGATTGAGACCCGTTACTTGAATCACGCAGGCGCAGTCGTGAATTTATAGATGACGGTCAAATATTCTTTACTTTTCTATTGAGCTCAAGAACGGGACGAATAAACTTACTGAATCGATTACTGTTAAAGACTCATCTGGTGTCACTTGAGTCTTTCAAAGGAGGAAGTTTAACCGCCCAATGTAGTGACCATGAATTGACTCGTTTGATCAGCAGCAGCTGCGTCTTCTTGGTGTCACTGTGTTCGAATCGTTCGTTCCGTGCTCCTGACGATGGAGATGTTTGAACTGCGGAGTTCCTCCAGTGTGTTGGGTTGTGTTAAATTGGGTTTGCACAACGAATGCTAGAATTTCATCTTCTTACATAGGGCGCTAGTTACATTGTGCTGCAGAATCGCAGAAGGCGTTAGTGCAGTTTGAATAAGGAATGATAGCTGCATCGTGCAAACAATTAGCAGTACCCAATGTACTCTTATGACGCGCAGAAGCGGGACCAGGTGCAGCCCGTCCACGTCAGTGTTCAATGTACTGGTCGTGTAAACACGTTCTGTTGCACACCATTTTTGGTCACGTGGTCAACCGCCTTCCAGTAACCTTGAAGCAGTCTGACTACTCTCCTCCGACTTCTCTCATTAAAAAAAGTCACACACGCCTTCGGAACTGCCGCGCACTGGACTTTTTTATTTCTGTTTTTTTCGAACTATTTTCTGTGATCAGTAACACATGTTCCGCGTGAGACCTCATCAAAGCTATCTTGGATACACAAAACCACTCCTTCTGGGATCGACAGACATTACGTTGGACACTAAGATCATTGGGCATTCTTGGTCCAATGTCCTGCTGATCACAATTCTTCCCAATTCTTAAGTTTGGACTGATTTCTGCAAAAAACTGAACCCCTTGATCATGTCTGCCTGCTTGAATGTATTCAGGTGCTGACCAATTATTAACTGAGTGGATATTTGCGTGAACGAGCAGGTGTAATACAGTAGCCCCAGAGTGTACACTGCATCGTGAAAACAGTAACTAATCAATTGCAGTTATCCCGGAAGGAAATAGATTTTCTTTTTTAATTCAGGAAGGGAGGGCAGAACAGTTACGGACATCATCCAGCGAGCACAGCAAACATTTCAAAAGAACACTAATTATAAACGTACTTCCAAGTCTGCTGTCGCGTCATCTCCAGAGCTATCGTACTTTCATCATGGTTAGCTGCGTGGTAAACAGTGTCTTCCCATGCTAACAATCATATGAACGGGAGAGAGCGTCGCAATTTTCAGCTGCTCCCTGAATTTCCTCTGGGTCACGCCGTAAATGAAGGTGTTTGTGCAGCAGCTGAAAAGCTGAATCACTGCCCCCGCCTGCTGCGATCGGTAAAGCCGGATGGACGTTTCCAGGTCCGTGTAGAGGCACCGCAGCAAAATGAAGACCAAGGTGCTGGTCGCCCAGCAGATGAGGAAACTCGCCGACAGGGTGAACAGCAGAACGATGGACTGTCTGCGGCTCTTCATCTCTGGATCCTGCTGTTTCTCTCCATTTCTATGTCCCCGGAGTCCCCTGCGGACTCGGCTGGAGACCAGGATCTGTCGGACGGTCAGAATATTGAGGAACAAAATGAGGAAGAAAGGGAGCAGCGGATTCAGCAGACGGTCCACCCAGTAAAACCACTCAAACTCTGTCACCATGTGAAGTCCCCCTTTGGAATAGCACGTCCACCATTTCCCCTTCCAGAGAGTAATTCCATCTTCCCGATGCAGGAAGTAATAAGGGACGTTCTTTACACAGAAAGCCACACATATTGCGCAAATAACCAGGCTTGCAATTTTTGGAGTGCAGTATTTTATCTGCATCTTCGACCAGCAAATAGTCACAAAGCGGTCGAAAGTGAACGCCACAGTAAGCCACACGGAACAATCTAAAGCCACGTAACCGAAGACGTAGTGGACGAAACAGAACGGAGGGGGAAGCATAAGCCAGTATGCTCGGTATGCATCGATGATCTGGAAGAACACGACTTCGATGATCACCACCGCAAGATCGGCCACGGCCATCGCCACCAGATACCGAGTGATACCTTTGGAGAGACCACACTTTCCTCGGCTGAGTATCACGATCGCCACCACATTAACTAGCAAAAAGAAAAGTAGAGTCGAGTTATGACATCTATACCATACAGGCAAACAGCGTCTCACTCTGCATAACTTCTTGTGATAATATTCGGAATCTAAACCATGGCAAATAGCTGGGGCATAGATGGAGAAACTCACCGTCTGAAATTTCAGTAAACACTGTACTTTGGTTAAAATTACTGATGTGGGAAGTTTGCGTGCTGTGGGGAAATGTACCACTGAGTGAACACACTATTAGGTGGACTGGCCTTCTGCTGCCGTCGCCCATCACTGTCAAGACCTGACGTTCAGAGATGCTCTTCTGAGCAACCACTGTTGTCCCGACCGGACAGCCAAATTACTGTCGCCTTCCTGGCAGCTTGCACCGATCTGTCTATTCTCCCCGATCTCTCTCATTCACAAAGCATCTTCGCCCACGGAGCCGCCATATACTGGATTGTTTTTAGTTTTCGCAACCTTCACAAGAGAACTAAAGTTTCAGAGCTATGCAAACCACGTCGACGGGCAGCAGCAATCACTGCACGTTCAAAGAAATTTAAATCATATTTCTTTCCCTCTCTCATGTTTGGTCTGAAGTTTAACAGGTCCTCCTGAACATGCCTGCATGTATTTGAACACGAATGTGTACAGTGCATCTTGCAAAGTTGGCACAGCGAATATAACAAAGGAAACTTCTCCAACATGAGTCGGTAATTCTCAGTGCACTATGGATAATGCAACTAAAATAAGTTGAATGAAAAATAATCAAACGACATATTTTATCATAATGAAAGGAAATAGGCAGAAAACGTCACTGATGATATTTTCATGAGCTCAAAAAAGCCTTTTTAAGACGTTTACGCGCGACAGTGAATTCTTGAGACACGCATGATAAAAGTTATCTTGGACATTGAAAGACGTCACGGTGAGCAGAGTTAGATTCACATTGCAGCGACTGAGGTATTTGGAACATAGAATAGCTTTGCACCGGAACAGGCCCTTCGTGTCACGATCCGCTTTCAGACTAAATACCTCGGCAATTACATGAGCAACAAAATTAATTATTCGTACCCACACAATGTTCTTGTCCTTCCATTTTCTACGCAATAAAATATAGAACAGTGACATGGAATACAAGATATTGAGCATCAGTTTCCCCTGCAGCAGACAGCAAGTAATCCAGAGAGTGCGGGAAAAGCACAGTTCTTCCTCCCCGATTCTAAACCGGGAGAAATTCCAAACCAGCCGATTCTGCCGATGCGGGAGATCAAGTATAATGCAGACAAAGTTCTCGAGGCTCTCGGCAAGCCAGGCAGCACCTATGGAAATAAAGAAGCAGTCGACGGTTTAGACAAGAATATCCATCAGCTTTACCATTATGACTGATTTATAAGCCCCAACAGAGTTGAATCTAAGTTGCTTCATTCGTTTAGGGGCAATTCGAGATTGAAAATAATAAAACAAGGAATCAGTCACATTGGTATATAGACAAAGCTTTGCACGAAGTAATATTCACTTTTGATATGATGCAGAAATGAATGTTGCTCAATGTGTCCACCGACCCTCTCGGTTAGTTGCCGGGGTCAACGGCATGAAAAGGGTTGGGATATCCTGGTGTAAACCTCATGATCGCCCGCTCTGAGGGAGATTATGACGGAAACAGTTCCAACATTGCCAAACAATAATAAGAGAACGTACTGTACCCAGTTACTCCGTGAAATTCGAAAGCGTAGAATCAGAGTTAAAATAGTTAGCAGAATTTGCAGCCACTGCCTGCACACAGTACCGGAAACCAGAGTAAGCCGTACAAAATACTGAAATAACTCAGAGAGGCAGCATCTGTGAAGTCGGAGAAAGAGTTGCCCATTTCGGCCCAAACTTTTCATCATTGGTCCTCGGCTTCCTATGTCTTTTCCCGGCATCCACTCTGGTTCTGGGGAAATGTCTCAGCCAGAAACATAGACTGTTTATTTCTCTCCATAGATCAGGGCTTCCCAAGCTGCGGTCGACCGTCTTCTCAGTTAATGATCGGGTCCATGGCATAAAAAGTTTGGGAATCCCGCCGCTCTTGCTGCCTGACATGCGCAGATCCTCGGTCACTTTGTGTTTGTTTTACTCTGCTTTTCGGAGTTTGAACAATCTCTTATGATTATAACCGAAAGGGACATGAATGCCCACGGTCATCATCAAGCAGATCGCGATGGTTTAAACCTGAGAACATGTTGGTATACACAATTTAACTGCGATCTGCACACACCATTCTTACCGGTTCGCGGACGGCTGAAGATACTTAATTTAATATATTACAACATATCAAGGTCAACAGCCCAGTTTAAACCTGGGACGAGGAAATACACCTATTAACGGATTAGATGGAATAACAAACGGGGAGCAAGATTCATAAATAATATATCACAATCTGATCAGCAGTAACGTTTTGATATCGCCGCGCATGGAAGCCTTACCAGGGACTCCGATGACCACAATAAAAGGGTAGCATATTCCCTTTGCTATATCCATCCGATATTTGTGTCCTGCCCTTGGAATACTTTCTATTATCCAGAGATGCTGGAGATCCCGGCCTATAACTCCGCCAATTTTTCGCAATATTTCAATTAGATTAAAATAGTCCCTCATGAGAAATGAAGCATGAAGAAAGCCAATGATAGATGCCGTTCAACATAGTGGCAGAGAGGGGATGACTGTTCCAGGTGCGACGACTATGAAATAATGGATCCTTATGTCATTTTTGCCGTGTTCGTGGTTCTTCCCAGAGCTCATGTTATAAAATATGACACACTTGGATTTGTATAGATAACAGAGAGAGAAACGTGCGCATTCATCTCAGGCACCTGGGAGGCAAACTACCATCCGAGTTTCTTTCCTGCGTCCACAGAATCGCCTGTCTGAAACCCTGACTACAGAGTGCCCGATCACTACTGCCTTCCTCTTCCTTTCCCTACCCTTGCAAGCCACAGGGCCAGACTCTGTGCCAGAGGCACGGCCACTGTCGGTTCCACCAGGTAGGGTGTCCCGCTGAACAGTACTCAAACTGTAGTACTTATTGTCAGGGGGTACAGCCACAGGAGTAATCTGTAGTAGCTCACTCTTCCACTTCCCTCCCCTGACTGTGACCCATTTCCCTCTCCCCCGTAGCCCCGGACTGATCACCTGCCTGTAATTCATCTATAACACCTCCTCATTTTCCCTGACCAGACAAGGGTCATCGAGCTGTATATCCAGTTCCCTAACATGGCCCCTTAGGAGTTACATCTCGATACATCGGGTGGAGATGTGGTCGTCCGGGACGCCGGGAGACTCCAGGACCTGCCAGGCCTCACATGCATACTACTTCCTTTTGCAATCAACAACTACCTCGCCACGTTCCGTTGCCCCCGAAGCCCGTTGAGCCAAAGCTCTTCATCTCTGCTGCCCCTCACTCCGAAGCCGCTGGGTATGTCTGCCTTCTTTTTAAACTGTTCGCGCTCAGCTCGCCTGATACTGCGTGCCACACAGAGCGAGGCCGCTCATAGACTCTTTTCGGCGCAGGTAAATGGAAAGTCAGTCGGCGACGGGCACTCGCTCGCCTACCGCATTCCGTTGATCTCAAAATCTTCCTCCCTCGACACTTAAATGGGCGCTTCCATCGGCGAAATGGAATCTGACATCGGCTGGCGTCCAGCCTCGAAGTTTCTTCGCCTGGAGGCTGTCCGGGTCCGGAAACTCCTGATTGACAGCAGACTTACTATGTGTCTCATACGTAAATGTATACTCTGACCTGTCAGGAAACACATTAAAAATGAAACACAGACGAAGGAGAGTCATGTGCCAGGGCAAGCTGGAAGATGTTGATCGAGGAACAGTTGTACTCTTGCGCCAATTTGACCTAGATTTATTTCTTCATTTTTGCGCTCGTGTAAATGTATTGATCCAGCATCTACAGCTTTTCATATCCGTCGATATGACGAGTCTGTGATTCCATGGGTTCTCGCCCTTCAACTAGTGCGAAATCTCGAACGGCGTCGCGGATTGGATAGATTAGGTGGTGCGCAGCAAAGAGTGTGGCCCGTTCACATCTAGTTAACTATTTCAATGTTCGTTTTTGTGACCGAAATAAGTAAGTCTAGTAGTTCCAAGTCGGACGTTGTAGGTTGTGTATTTCTGTATTACCGAGTAGGATCGTAAACCTGTTGGTGCAGTGTGCGTGTCAAATGCCTTGGTGCACAGGACGGACAGCTGTATCCCTCAATCTCGTGGTATTTCCTTGGACGCTGTCAAATATCATTGGTGCCTCTGGATTTTCACCGCCCCTGTCAGATAACTGTTTGCCAATTCACCCCTCTCCAGTGGAGTTGTTCGGCGAGAATTGGGGTGGTGCGAGGTGAGGGTCTCACTCGATTTTATGAAAGCCAAATCTTCATTACATTCTAAGAACAGAGCGCCTAGTCAGGGGACAATCTTAAGGTTAATTCTGCGCGTGGAAAAGAGAAAATATAAATATATAAGCAGAGCGCACGCAATAGAACAAGTCAGGACATATGGAGAAGGAATGCTATTAGATCTGTCTTTTCCCTTCAGCTCTCCAATGGAAAGATCGGCGAGCGATGCAGGGAGTAGAGCGATTGAGACGGGTTTAAGTACACCAGAGTGTAAATCGGCACGCGTTTTAACCTGCAAATCGGAGGCTCTGACTCACAACCCGTACAGTACTGCGCATAATGGAGAATATCGGTGCAGGGAACTGCTGCATCAAGCAAATTGTGGGAGGTGCGCCGCTGATCAGGATGTTTCTGTCAATGAAATAAAAGACAGTTTCAGATCCAGGACCTCTGTCTCGTCATATCATTTGTAGAGGCAGTGTGAAGTCTCGAGTTATGTGTAAAGTTTCCCTGAAGAGCAGGTTTGGATTCTCCAAGTGGACAACACCTGTGCGTCAGTTTGTTTAACGTGGGGAGGCTGATGCATAGGCAGCGCTCTTGACAGGTCCGTGCCTGGGTCCAGTGGCAAGGAATGCAATACAACCGTGGACATTTCACCCCAGCAGTATTCCTCCGCCTGCATTGCCAATCTGTTGTGACATCATCTTCCGCCAGCACTACTCTTGAGGTGTTGGTTGAATCGCCCTTCGTCTCGAACCTCCCACTTTGCCTTACCACCAAGGCTGATCGTGCAGTGATCTGGGCTCCACACGGTTAATCACCAGGCGATATCGGACTCGGGATCCCAGGAACTCGCAAGTCCTCGCATCAGGTCCAGATGACGAGACTCGAAGAGTTTTACCTGAGAAATCTTGGCAGACTTTGGTGAATTGTTAAAAGAATCATGCCGACGAAGATCACATTTACAGCGATGATATGGAATCGCAAATCCTTTAAAATATGTTATGGATTGTTTCTTTTTGTACTTTGATAGCATGTATTCCCGATAAATCCTTAACGATGCTTGCAGCTTCAGGCCCACTACCGAAGAGGAGTCACGCTCACATTGGTGTGAAAGCATTGACGTTATCGGTACCTTTGATGATTCTGGGCCAGTTTCTGTGTGTGTGTGTGTGTGTCGCGCATGGTGCGGGGCAGCGGATGATGAGTGGCCGCATTGTAACCTTAAAGTAAACACAAAGTACACTGCAGATGCTGTGGTCAAATAAACAGGTACAAACAAGCCGGATGAACTCAGCAGGTCGGGCAGCATCGGTTGAAAGGAGCAATCAACGTTTCGGGCCGAGACCCTTCGTCCTGACGTTAACTGCTCTTTTCAATCGATGCTCTCCGTCCTGCTGAGTTCATCCAGCTTGTTTGTACGTGCTCATTGTAACCTTTCGCGAGTTGAAAGTCCAAGATAGAGCGGGGGGTTGAGTGGCTGTTTCCAAAGTTGTGGAAAGCTCGGAACAGAGACAATAGATCTTCCTTCAGAACAGAGATGAGGAGGAATTTATTTCGTCGGGGGTGAAACAAGAACGCCGTGGAAGTCATTGTTGCAGTTGTCTGGGGAGTTGAGGTCGTTGGGTATATTTAAAGAAGGAATATCTTGACTAGTAAGGAGGTAAATGTTTATGGATGGAAGGCGGGAGAATGCGGTTGAGAGGCATAATGAATCAGCTGCAGTGAAATGACGGAGCAGACTCGGTGATCCGCGAGTGGATCTCATTGTGGCCATGTATCACATGATCCTATGAGCCTATACTGTTAAGTAATGGTCATAGAACGCTTCCTTTAAATAATTGAATAGTTTTTATTTTTCACAAGAAAAACAGACGGGGGATTGATAGATTTTCCCTTATTTCATGTTTTACCACTCTTACGCCTTCTGAAAGAGGAGTCCCAGTTCATCGCATTTCGCAGTTGGAGCCGTTTATTTCATTTTAATAATACCTTCCGCACATGTTGATTAAGAGCGGGATTTGAAATGACGCCGGCACAGTCAGGATTTAGACCATAAGTATGATATAGGAGCAGAAGGAGGCCATTCAGCCCATTGTTTCTGCTTTTCCATTCAATCATGCGCTGATCCAATTCCTCCAGTCACCCACCCCCCTCCGTTGCTTTCACCCCTTACCCTTTGATGCCCTGACTAATTAATAACCTATTTATCTCTGCCTTAAATACATCCAATGACTTGGCCTCCACAGGGGCTCGTGGCAAAAAAAGAAAAATCCACGATATACCACCCTCTGACGAAAGTAATTTCTGCGATTCTCAGATATAAATGGACGTCATTCAATCCTGAAGTCCTGCCCTCTTGCCCTCGAATCACCTACCTTGGGAAATAACCTTGCCATATCTAACGTGTTCCCGCCATTTAAAATTCGGACTGTTTCTATGAGAATTCTAAGTTGACAATCAAATATTACATGTTTATTTCCATTGTCCTCAGAGATGGATGCGTAACATACTCCTGCGTTGTCCATAGTGTCCTTCTACGGAGGAACCTTAGCAGCTCACGTGGCATAAATGCGATGACCGTGATTCATATCCTTGGTCAACATTTCGGTTCTGTTTAGTTGGATCCTAACGATGGCAATCGGGACGAATCTTTCAGTTATTCCTCATGATCGAAATGCCTCACCTGTTAAATGTTAAATCCCTCTAAAAGTGTTTGTTTGTGTGTGTGTGTGTGTGTGTGTGTATTTGTTTCAATGTGCGCAATGTATGTCGGAATATCAGATTCGTCGCCATGCCTCTAGATATTGCAGAAGGGATTTTTGCAGATCGAATATTGCTTGACACAACGTACATGAAATTAATTGCATTCAGGGGCCAGTTAGTTACTTTTTGAGATGGAATCCAATGCGATCTTCTGCTGCTGTAGCCCATCCACGGCAATGTGTGTTTGTGTGAATAGTCATGCACCTCGTTACACCAATGTTATAATACACGGTTATTCGAGTTTCTCTCGACTTCCTGTTACGTTAGAACAGTTTTGCCATATTCCTCTCACCTCTCTCAATAAAACTGCCTTTAGGCCTTCAGAAGCGCCTCTCACTGGGTGTTTTGTTTCTGTTTTGCCGCCATTCTCTGTGAACTCTAAAAGCAGTTGTGCATGAAAACCTCCGTGTATCAGCAGTTGCGAGATACTCAAACTACCCCGTCTGGCACCAACACATCACATCAGACCAAGGACAAATAGATCGCATTTCTTTCCTATTCTGATGTTTGTTTTGATATGAGGAATAACTGAACCCCTTCACCATGTCTGCACGTTTCAGTGTATTCAGGTGCTGACAAATCAATGACTGAACAGATTTTTGCGTAAAAGATCAGGTATACAAATGTACCTATAAAGTGGCTATTGGGTCTATGTCGTGAACACAATAACGAAACAGGTGGTTATTCCGCAGAGAGATACGTTTTATTTGACAAGAGAAGGGCAGGACAGTTCTAGACAAGCACACAACGAGGGGTGATTGATATGTTCCTCGTCGAAGGTAGAAGGAGTCAATTTTATAAAGTCTAGCACATTTATTTTTTAAAAGAGTCCCCTTCTAGTTTTCTAGAAGTCTACACACTTAGACCAGCGGTCGTGTAGCATACGGACCCTGGAGCTCCAGAAAGTGTCTACAGATGGGTGATTGATACGTTCGTAGTCTGAGTGAGAAGCAGATGAGTTATATAGATGTCGTTATCTGCACTTACAGGTCAACTCTCAGAGTCATTATGCAGAATGTTTGAAGTTAATAACTCGGCTCCTTCTACCTTAGGCCACAGACCTATCAATCACCCCTGCTGTGGACACTTTCTGGACGTCCACGATCCGTATGCGCCACAACCGTTGGACTAAGTATGTTAATGTAAGAGGGGATTATGTTGAAAAATAAATGAGCTTGGTTTTCTAAAATTGACTCCTTCTACATGAGGCCACGAACCTATCAATCACCCTCTTATTCTGAGGCAGAACAAGTATTTTTAAGAATGCCAATCACAAGCTTGTTTTTAAGACTGATGATGAGTCGTACTCGGAAACATCATATTATTGAATATGTTTAACTGCGCTCTAAGAACTTCCTTACCATTTTAACAAACAGGTTAATGGGGCACAGCGCTGCAGTCTTCAGCTGCTGCCTGAATTTGGTCTGAGTCACACCGTAAATGAAGGTGTTTGTGCAGCAGCTGAAAAGCTGCATCAGTGTCCCCGCTTGCTGCGCCCGCCACAGTCGGATGGACATTTCTAGGTACGTGTCGAGGCACCGCAGCAAAATGAAGACCAACGTGGTTGTCGCCCAGCAGATGAGGAAACTCGCCGACAGGGAGAAGAGCAGGACGATGGACTGTCTCCGGCTCTTAATCTCCGGATCGTGCTGCGTCTCGCTATTTCTCTGTACCTTGAGACCCTGGCGGATTCGGCTGGATGCCAGGATCTGCCGGACGGTCAGTATGTTGAGGAACAAAATGAGGAAGAAAGGGAGCAGCGGATTTAACAGGCGGTCCACCCAGAAAAACCACTCATACTCTGCCTGCATCTGAAAGCCGCCCTTGAAACTGCACACCGACTGTTTATCTCCCAGAAGAGTAATGGTTTCTACTTCATGCACGAAGTAATATGGGACATTCTTCAGGCAGAAAGCCACGCATATTGTGCCGGTCACCAATCCTGCTATTTTCGGAGTGCAATATTTAGCTTGAATCCTCAGCCAGCAAATAGCCACAAAGCGATCGAAAGTGAACGCCACCGTTAGCCACACGGAACAATCAATACCCATGTAACACAGGACGATATTGACTAAACAGAACGGGTGGGAAAGCCAAAGCCAGTGTAGATGATAGCCATCAACTATCTGGATGAACAGGACTTCGGTGATCACGACCATTAGATCGGCCACTGCCATCGCCATCAGATACCGAGTGATTCCCCTGGAGAGGCCACACTTTCCTCGGCTGAGTATCACGATCGCCACCAGGTTAACTGGCAAAAAGTACGGAAAAGGAGTATGAGAAAAATAGAATTATGACATCCCTTCCACAAACCCACAGATTTATTTTTGAAGATAACTCCTGCTCGGCAGCGTGTCTATTGATTATTCAAATCATATAAAGCACGGAAGATATGCAGAGCCGAAAAGGAAGATCATCGCTGTTGTGGATTCACTACATACCAAGCCTTGTTTAAAATTACTGGTGTTGAATGTTTGCCTGATGTGGTGAACGGTACTACTCAGTGAACACACCATGAATGACAGGAGAGCAACTCAGTGCGGTCCTCTGCTGCTGTACTCCATCCATTCCAAGGTCTGACTTTCAGAGACTCCTCTCTGCATGCCATCGTTGTAACGCGTGGTTAGTGGTGTTACTGGCGCCTTTCTGTCCGCTTTGAACAGTCTGTTCTGTCTCGCCGGCTATTCTCGGTAAAACTGAGCTTTCCGTCAAACAGTTGCCTCTGATCAGATTGTTTTAAGATTTTCGTAACGGGGTCTGTAATCCCTCGAGATGATTTTTGCGGGTAAATCTTAAAGGATCAGAGTCCATGAGGTACAAAAACCACCACTTCTGGCATCAACAGTCACTGCACGGTCAAAGACACTGAAATCACATGTCTTCGCCTCTCCGATGCTCGGTCTGAGCAGAAACTGAAATTCTTGAACATGTCTGCATGGTTGTATGTACTGACTTGCTGGCACATGATAAGATATTGCATTAACTGTCCGGTCGCAGGTGCACCGAATAAAGTGCCACAGTGTGCGGGCTTGTGTGTAAGAAATGTAACATACGTCGATAATTCACAGTGCAATGGATGAGTAAGCACACACATAAAAACGTTTGAACGGAAAATAGAACAGGAGGCTTGGTTTATCGTTATTAAGGAGGGAATAATAAGGCGAGTGCACGAAACGGGAACTGATAATATATTTTGCCGCTCATAAAAAAAAAACAAACACTTTTTCAGACTGATTGGGAGTGGAACTGAATTCTACAAAATGTCCTGATCAAAGTCACGTCAGTTGAAACATGTTCTATTGGAATCCCACTGTCGCGACTGAGAGATTCAGAACATGAAACATTAAAGAGTACAGTACCGGAACAGACCCATCCGTTCGCAGTGTTGTAGCAATTGGTATTCAATCGGCCAATAAGCTGATTCCTTATGTCTAGTCAATATCCAAGCGTTTCCATATTCCTCACAATAAAATATAGAATAGTAACATGGAATGTAAATAATTAGACATCTATGGTCCCTTTACCTGTCACCAAAGAACCATACGAGTGTGTGTAAAACACAACTATTCTCCCCTTACTCAAAACCGAAGGAAACTCTAAACACAGGAGATTCAGAAATGCCCCGAATCCAGGGTAATAGGAACAACTATCTGGAGAATCTCAGCAGGTCAGGCAGAACCCAGGGAGCGGATTAAACAGTCGACCATTTTCTACTAGGAAACCTGTCAACGTTACTACATTGGTTTAAAAATCAAAGACTGCCTGCAATCAGCCGCATTGGTGTTCGCAAAGTACGAGACAAAAGGCACATTACTTTAAAAACTCGATTTCGATATGTTACAAAAATAAATGTTTTTCAAAGCATCAACGAAGAGCTCCCAACGTAGCGTCAATCAGAACGCTTGGTTAATATGAGGGGACTATGACATGAAAACAAATTCAGTAACCCCTGCGACAACGGTAAAGATGCCCATCTGTGAGTGAGATTATGATGGAAGCATTTCCAACACGGTGATCAACAATAAGAGAATGAGCCCTGTTAGATTATCCGTTTGTTTTCAAAGCGAAGAACCACCGTGACAGTACTGGAAATAATTAGCATGCACACGGCAGGGAAACACACACAGTCAGATTAACACAGAGACATAATTCCGTTCTTAGAGCATGGAGGAATGTGGATAATGTGTTGACGTTTCCGGCCGAGAAACGTCGGCTGTTTGTTCCTCAGCATCAGCGCCTCACAACAAGTGTACACGGACATCTCGGTTTATGTTTCGGGTCCAGGACGTAAAAAAACCCAGTTTGGACACGTTGGGTGGATGATACCGGGTGAGATACTCTATCATTTTTGTGTGTGCTATTCCGGATATGTAGTATCTGCAGAATCTTTTGGGTATGTAGTGAACACGAACGTGAATATACTGTACTTGGCAATCGTCGAGCAGCTAGCTATGGATTAAACCTGAAATCATGCTGCCGTAAATCAGATTAATGCGAATTGCGCAGACCATTCTTCGCCTTTTGCTATAGGAATTACGTTATTGTAATATAATTCACATTCCGTAAAATTAAAACGTTCACTGAAAAAAAAACACACTGGACTTTAAAGAAAAACACTATTAATAGAATAAATTCGAGGAGAAATGACAAGCAAGAAGCATAAATAAAATATCGCAATATGATCACCAATATCAGTTTGAGATCTCAAAGGAGCGAAAATCTTACCTGGGATGCCGATGGCTGCAATAACAGGATAACATATTGCCTCTGCTCGCTCCATGCTGTATTTGAACTCTGCGGTAGGGCCACGTATTCTTCTCCAGGTCTGCAGGAGATATCCCGTTTGTAACTCCGTCAATAATTCACAACATTTCGAATCGTTTAAAATAATCCCACTCGAGAAATGAAGCACATAATGAAATATCTTGATCGGATGCCGTCGAGATAAACCCGGTTCTTCTCAACTGGAATATATCGACGGTTTCGGTGTGCCTTAATGGTTTAGTGTCAAGTGAAGTAAAGAGACTGGGGTGTTCATCTTTTATAGAGCTTTCAGATTGTCGATGATGAAATCATCCTGCATTGGATTTTATGTTAATGGTCGTGACTTCAGAAAATGAATCAGTGTTCTCTGCCTTATGGGATCTCGGTTCCCAGTGGAGAAGCAAAATTCTCTTGTCCAGAAATGATTCAGTAACACTAATGTTGGCGCTTTTGCTCAGATGCTTCAGAATTTGTTGATGCTGGAGGGGTTGTCACTGCAACGTGTCAACAGGGTTAAAGCATCCCAGGCTCTAAGTATATTACAGCTCAGAGAATGAACCTTCGCCCCATCTCGTTCCTTGAGAGCAATCATTCTGCCTTGGCCCATCGAACTGCAACCGAACAGTACCTACCATCCCTCGCATGTACACGTACCGATCCAAATGCACCTTGAATATTGAAATCGAAACTGAATCGAGCAGTACTGCTTTCAGATCGTTCCAAACATTTACGGCCCTCTGAGTGAACAGGTTCCGACTCATGTTTCCTTTCAAGACATAACAATTCACCCTTAGTCCACCTCCTCAGGTTCTTCTCTCAATCTAAGTCAATGGGTTTACTTTCCTTTGTATTAAACCTAACTGTCTGCGTCCTTCATAATTTTGCCCCGCTTTATCAAATCTCCCCTCCCTGCGAACAGCTATAACCTATTTAATTCTTGCCCATAAATTATGTCCTCATTTTGTCCGGAACATCCTTGTAAGTTTTCTTTGCACTCCTTTAATCTTACTGAAATCCTTGCTCTGGCTCGGCGAACATATCTGTACCAATACCTCAAATTAGGTCCAAACAAGGTCTTGTTTATTGGTCTGTGTCGACCGGTCCCACAGACGGTGGAGCGGGAGAAGAGTGGTTCAGTCGCATACCGACAGAGAGAACCTGATTGTTTCAGTTCTGAGGACTATCACATATTGTATTGAGAAAAGTGTTACTAAACTTTTGAATAAGGGAAAGTTAAAGACTGTACTGGTTTTAGAAGAATTGACCATGCTGAAGAGACAGTGCGTTGGTAAGAAGGTGCCTGCTAATCTGTTACAGTTTGTTTTGAAATTAAAAGATAAACAATTTGGTGATATTGTTCAAGTATGTGAGTTGGAGAGGCAAAACTTGAAGTGTTGTTTTGACTAAGAGGGATCACCTGCAGGTGTTATACTGGAAACTAATAGACTAAAAGATTCTGTAGATAAAATTAATGTCTTGCTTAAAATTAATGATTTGTTTGGGAGTTCAGAAAATGGGCTTAGTCTGCAAAACATTGGTCATAAGCTAGCACCTGTGAATGGAGTCTGTGAAGGCTTTCTCCAAGCTGGTAAGCAAGCTGATCACGTGAGGGTTAAGGGCAAAAGGGACAATGGTTGATCAAACCCTATTTTGAATAACAGGATCTGGTTTTGCAGGAATTTGACTTTTTTATTGTGACAAAGCATGTGAAAGATAAAGACAATATCATGGTTGAGTGAGTGTTTGAACGTTAAGTTTCAAAGTGAAATATAGATTAGTATTTGTATACGCTTCTGTAACGTGCTAAATGGTAGTCACATCTGTAATGCATTATATACTGTAATATACACCTAAGTTTAAATTTTCCCTTCGCGAAAATTTCTTAAAAGGGAGGGGCTGTTATGTACCCCGAGGGTTCATATTTTCTGTGGACAACCACTTTACAATGTTGGGAGAATGAGTCTGGCTTTTGGACACTGTTGGTGCTGCTAACGAGAGGGAGAGAGAGAGAGAGAGAGAGAGAGAGAGAGAGAGAGAGAGAGAGAGAGAGAGAGAGAGAGAGAGAGAGAGAGAGAGAGAGAGAGAGAGAGAGAGAGAGAGAGAGAGAGAGAGAGAGAGAGAGAGAATTTGGGGGGGGGGTGGCTGCACCCAGAGCAGATGTGAGAGAGAAAGACAAAGATTTAAAGTTATGGCCCCATGGATGGTTATTTACTTTTGCTTCCAATGACTTTGCCTGCTTGTGTGAATCACTGCTGACACAGCAAGGCGGGGCCTGGTGATGGACATGGACATGGACATGGCCAGTTGATGGATGGCTGGTACCCCCGGCAGGGGAGATAAAATGCAGGTCTGCTGAGACACAGGCAGACGCGCCACGGGATACTGAAAGAGCATTGTGCACCCACAGGAAGGTGCGGGCTTGGAGAGTCGATTCGGGGGAATCGATCAGAGGCTCACAGTGTGTCAAGGCAGACCGGTGGGGGACGACACCACTGAAGAGCTTGGTTTTGATTTTAAATTTCCAAACTTCTGTATACATCATCCCCAACCTGTTTTATATGTATATTTGCATTTTATTGTACTGTAACACTTAGTTTACTAACAAACAATTTTAGTTACAGTACCACCAGACTCCAACGTATCATTCCATTTCTGCTGGTTTGGTAACCCAGTCACGGGATAAGTGACAAACTGGGGGCTCATCCGGATTTGATATGGCAGTTGGGGGGTGCTGTTGAATTGATTGGGTATATTTTCCTTATCTGATTTGGTTGTGTGAAAAACCAAAAAGGAAAAACCTGAAGTGGATGTTGAGGGATTTCTGTTAAGTCCAGACCATGCGGGCTTATGGAAAGCTAAAAAGGCTGAGTTGTGGGAGGATGTTAATGCATTGCAACTTAAGGCACGTTTGGTATGACGATGGCGGAACTCCGAATGATAATAGTGGAGCACTATATTTCTAGGAAGCATTTTAGTGAGATGGAAACAGAAATGTTTCATCTCGAGGTCCAGATACGTCTGGAAGAAATGAGGATAGAGAGAATTAAGTGAAGGGCGGAAGAAGCACAGAGACAGAGAGAGAAAAGGAAAGGACAGAGACAATTTGAGAAACAGATGTGGCGATTGGAAGGTCCAGTGTTGGACATTGATGATTGACGTAGCCTGAAAGAGCTGGTTGTTGTTGAAGAATTTAAGGAGAGCGTTCCCGATGATGTCAGGGCATTCCGAGAGGAAAAGAGATGCCGCTACCTTGAGTGAGTCTGCTGGGTCAGCAGACGAGGTTGTTTTAACGCGCAAGGTTGAGTTTACTCCGGAAGGGAGATGCCCAAAGTGGAACTGGGAGGATCAGGGGAACTTGGAATATGAAACTGGGACTGGTATTGAAAGCCTAGAGGAGGCAGATGTCCCGTTTGCCTGTGGTCAGGTTGTTGAAGTTCCTTCTAGATTCACAGGGTACTGAACCTTGTGTTGAGACTCAGGAAAGGTCTGAGGTGTCCGACTTGGTTTAAAAGGAATGCAGTCTTTTTGGGTCAGATGGACTTGGTTCAGTGAGTATCTGGTTAACCCTGGAACCAGTGGAAAGTGAGGATTCTCATTCACTTGTGTTAGAAGGTGTTCTAAAAGTTAGTGATGAGATGAAAGCTGATGATTTGAATATTATTGAAGATATTGAGAAAAATGTTACTGAACATTAGAGGAAGGTAAATTCAAAGACTGTACTGGTTTTGGAAGAATTGACCATGCTGAAGGGACAGTGGGTTTGTTACAAGGTGTCTGCTAATCTGTAACAGTTTGTTTTGAAATTTAAAGATAAACAGTTTGGTGATGTTGTTCATGTTTGTGATTTGGAGAGGCAAAACCTGAAGTGTTGTTTTGACCAAGTGGGATCACCTGCAGGTGTTATATTGGAAACTAATAGACTTAAAGATACTGAAGGCTAAATTAATGACTTGCTGAAAATGAATGAGTTGTTTGGGAGTTCAGAAAATCGGCTTAGTCTGCAAAACATTGGTCATAAGCTAGCACCTGTGAATGGAGTCTGTGAAGACTTTCTCCAAGCTGGTAAGCAAGCTGATCACGTGAGGGTTAACTGCAAAAGGGACAATGGTTGATCAAACCCCAATTTGAATAACTGGATCTGGCTTTGCAGGAATTTGACTTTTTTATCGTCACAAAGCATGTGAAAGATAAAGACAATATCATGGTAGGGTGACTGTTGGAATGTTAAGTTTCAAAGTGAAATATAGATTAGTATTTGTATACGGTTCTGTAATGTGCTAAATGGTTTTCACATACGTAATGCTTTATATACTGTAATGTGCACCTAAGTTTAAATTTTCCCTTCGTGAAAATTTCTTAAAAGTTAGGGAGTGTTATGTACCCCGAGGATTCATATTTTCTGCGGAGAGCCACTTTAAAATGCCGGGAGAATGTGTCTGGCTTTTGGACACTGTTGGTGTTGCTAAAGAGAGAGAGAAGAGAACAGTGGGGGGGGGGCAGCATCCAGAGCAGGTGTGGGAGAGAGAGAGAGAGAGAGAGAGAGAGAGAGAGAGAGAGAGAGAGAGAGAGAGAGAGAGAGAGAGAGAGAGAGAGAGAGAGAGAGAGAGAGAGAGAGAGAGAGAGAGAGAGAGAGAGAGAGAGAGAGAGAGAGAGATAAAGATTTAAAGCTATGGCTCCATGGATGATTATTTACTTTTGCTTTAAAGACTTTGCCTGCTTGTGTGATTCCATGCTGACACAGCCAGGCGGGGCCAGGTGATGGACATGAACATGGTCCGTTGATGGACGTCTGGTACCCCGGCAGGGGAGATAAAAGGCAGGTCTGCTGAGACACAGGCAGACGCGCCACGGGACACTGAAAGAGAATTGTGCACACACAGGAAGGTGGCGGCTTGGAGGATCGATTCGGGGGAATCGATCAGAGGCTCACAGTGTGTCAAGACAGGCCGGTGGGGGGCTTGTGTGTGTTTCCACCCTCGCCTGGGTGACAAACTCACCACTGAAGAACGGTCTGGCCGAGAACGGAGGGGTCACAGTCGGTGACCTCAACAGCACAACAGAACAAGAAGACAACGGAAGATTTTCCTGCTGCAGCTGCTCATCTCTATCTCTCTCTCTCTCTCTCTCCCTCACTTTCTCTCTGTCCCCCTGACTCCCTTCAACGGTACGAAACCAACTTCCTGGATTTAAACTGAACTGAACTGAACTCTGCATCATCTTAAGACTATTCATTTACCACTAGGCTTTGATAGAGCTTGGTTTTGATTTATATTCCCACACTTCTGTATATATCATTGCTAACCTGTTTTATATGTATATTTGCATTTTATTGTACTGTATCACTTAATTTACTAATAAACACTTTTAGTTACAGTACCACCAAAGTCCAACGTATCATTCCATTTCTGCTGGTTTGGTAACCCAGTCACGGGGTACGTGATAGTATATATAAAGGTGATCTTGATGGGTTCTTGATTTGTCAGAGTGTAAAAGGTTTTCGACAAAAGGCAGGAGAATGGGGTTGAGAGGTTTAGCTTGATGGGGTGCTGGAACAAACTGGGCAGGGCGAAATGTATATATGGTTTCTATTCTTCCGGGTAAACGCAAATCCGATGTTGCCGCAAGTGTGAACCATGTGGGACGTCATAGATTACGGGCAGATTGGGGCGTGGGGGTAGGCAATTGGAGGAAGTGATGGAGGTGGCTGGAAACAATGTTAGGTGTAAGAGTTTGGCGCTGTACAGAGACTGTAGGATCTGTAGAGGTTTGAGACTATACGTGTCCAATCAACTGAGCTGAGTCGATAGCGAGACATGCAGTGTCTCGGTGATTACCAACAGTAAATGTTGATGGTGATGGGCACAATGCGCATAGATATTGCACCGTCCTATCATGTTAAGTCACCTGTTAGTTACAATCGACCGATATCATTGTTCATCAACGTTCCAGCGTGTGTGAGACATCTACAGATACCAGCTCAATGCAATGCCCAGCAACAATTGGTTAGTCATTTGTAAAACGTGTAGAATTATGGCGCTTACTACTGTGCTCATAGAGCTTAAAAACAGGAATTATACCAACATCTTTCAATGCACTTGCCACAGAACTGTTGCGTCCAATTTGGAAAATGCTTGTTTGGAAATGTATGTAGGTCATCAGCAGCGTGCTGGAAATAAAAACTTGATGGAATAGTTCTACTGTCGAGGCATTTAAGCAACATCATCAAAAACAATCGCCATCCAGGACATAATCCCTTCTCGCTGCTGCTATGGCGAAGGTGGAACAGGAGCCGTGAGGCCGATACCGCCAGGTTCAAACATCAGGCCCCTGTAAAAGCGTGGATAACGTCACTGAATTCAAGCTGAACTCTTTCTACAAAGTATGGACTCAAATTCAAGGACTCTGCACCTGAGGATCTCAGTAACATTTATGCAACTACCCCTCTGTCCATCTATCTATCTATTTATCTATCTATCTATTTACCTATGTTACTACTTTCTTTATTCTTGCATAACTTGCCTTCTGTTGTTCCTTGGTGCTTTCTTGCAGGCTTTCAGTCGATTCTCATGCAATGATCCGTGAGATATTTGTCCTTTATTCTATTCGTTCAAGAAGAGATATTCATTAATCGAAACAGCTGCCTGAACAGAATGATTCAGAGCAATTTTAGGTCTGTAATAGTTTTGGGCGCACATTGCTGCATGAACATGAGATTCTGATTGCGCCCCAGCTCCAGTTTGACCAAGAAGCGGCGAATAGGATCACTGGATTGATTTTATTGTGTGTTTTAGCGTTTATATCAAGGCACCTCACTTGAATTGCTGTTGTTGCTATCCTATCTGGAGATACAGCACTGTGACGTGTCTTTCTGACGACACGACCGCGCGTCTCCCAACTACAGATTATTGAGAAATAAACCAACTGACTCATACGTGAACTACCTGTCCTTTATTCCCTAACTTCAGGAAGCGGTATTCATTTATCAAAACAGAACATAATACTTCAGAACCCAATTTTAAGTCTGAAATACATCTGGCGCACATTTTGGGATGAATTGTAGAGATTCTGATATTTCGCGGAGGATGAGAGGTTACCTGATCGAGGTGAATAAAATTATGAGAAACATTGATCGTGTGGATAGTCAGTGGCTTTTTCACAGGTCAGAAATTGCGAGTCGAGACTGCACAGGTTTAAGGTGCTTGGAAGCATGTACAGAGGCGATGCCAGGTATAGGCTTTTTTTTTTACGCAGCGGTGAGTGCGTGAAGTGAACTGCTGGTGACGGTGTTGGAGGCGGATACGACATGATCTTTTAAAAGAGTCCTGGATCGCTACATGGAGCTTAGACAACTAGAGGGCTATGGGTAACCCTAGGTAATTTCTACGGTCAGGACATGTTCGGCACAGCTTTGTTGGCCGAAGGGCCTGTATTATGCTGTAGGTGTTCTATGTTTCTATGCTTCGATGTATTTGTCTCTGAAATCTGCTGGGAAACTGTGTCACCCAGCGGTCCCAACGAAATCGTACAAACTCCTGTGAGAATGCATCCTTCATTGAACCCGGATTCCTGGCATTATAATAGTGTTACACGAACCGCTTTGATGTTTTACCTTACTCTTGAGAGTAAAAAAAAAACTTTATTAACAAGAAAGTCACAATATGACAAAAGGTTACCTTTACAACCTCATTAAAACCGGTTAGAACCGTCCTCCCCCAGTTTATGGACATGTGACTGGTAACACGATGATCCAAATGTCCCGAGCGCCAAGTATATCCACGGTGGATAAAACTCCTTGTAATGCGTGTCTAATGATCAATACCTTGAATCTGGAGGAGCTTTAAGTAGTTTGTCCGATCTGTTTGTGCAGTCTTTCATTGATTATATTATGTTGATTAAATTTCCTGATCTTGTCAGCAGAAATAAAGGAATCCCACTGTTAAATAGGATGACGTGTTGATAGAGTGAGCAAACCCTTCACTCTTTGACCAGCTCCCTGCTACCTAATTTGGACAGACACCTGATCCTTCTGAAGTAAATCCTGACATGCACCTCTGCTAACACTCTCGTCCGGCTGAAATATAGGAGTTCGGGGAGCAAGTAATAGGTGAGCTCTCAATTCTTCCAGTCAGCGCTGTAGCAATGAGTACCTGAACCAGCTCGTTGTACTTCCGCCTGTCTCTCCTTCCAATCGCCTCCGGCATTCTTCAGATACTCCGTCGACAAGTGTAAGAGTGATGCCGCCAGAACTGTGCAAGTTTCATCACCTAAATCGGCTTCTCGACCAACTTGCTCCCTGTCCTTATGTTCACTTGAGCAATTCCTAATACAACTTACCCTCTCCTGATCTACATCTCAGCAGCCAAACTGTCCACCGGCTGTTACTGCAATCCGAACTACTACCGACAATACCACGACTACATTCCTTCACAACGTGTCCTTAGTACAGGGTCCGTACTTTCCTGTCGGTACCTCCGCACCATTCGCGGTTATTCTCGAACTGAGCCCCTCCAGCGAAGTACCCATGAAAGATACCATCAAATGCAAGGACCGGTCTCCCCTATCCCACTGCCGTTTACATAGCTTTCATTTCCATCTCCTCGTGTTCATGTACTTTCCTTTCACCTTACCTCCACAGTGGAAAAAAAAAACAATGGCAGATTTCCCTTTAACCCCATAAGCTTCGACATCCAGCACGCCATGTCTGACATTTAAGACAGCTGCAACGCGATCCGGCTAGTCAGATCTTATCCTCCCTATCAGTATTCGCACTGTCTGTTTCCTCTGTTCTCTCATAGTGTCCCACTCCCCATGGGTAATGTCAAGTGTAGACAAAGAGACAACTATGTTGAGACATGCATTCTGCCCATCACTTAGCGACAGGGACTCCTCAGTTCCAGTCATTTCTAATTCCTGTCCAATTCTCAGAATGACATCACAAGGGAGAGAACAAAATTAAAGCCAAAATGAAAGGCACATCCTGTTCCATCTTTGTAGTTTAAAGCCCACGGTCACGAGCATTGACTTCTCCTGTTTTAGATAATCTGTTCCTCATCTCCGTCCATTTCTCATTCAATGTGATCCACCCGGATTCTTCTACCGGTCTCCAGTGCCCATCTTGTCCCCATAACCAGCGACTCCATTGGCCCATTATCCAGGCCCTCCTTCTGTCACTTCGCACGGAGTATCACGTGCCTCTTTGCTCTTCCCACCTCCCTTATCTGAGCCCAGAATCCGTTTTACTTTCTAAGGAGAATCCATTCTCTGCAGCCAAACTTTGCCTCCTTCTGTCACTTCGCATCCTCTTTCGCAAATCCTACACTTCGTCCGATTCATGCACCTGCTTGATCTTCAAAGGTACAAAGATTCAAAGTCCCAAAGGACCAATTTAATGTCAGACAAATGTATACAATATATTTCCTGAAATGTTTTTTCTTCATAAAGATCAGCGAACACTGAGAAGTGCCCCAAAGAATAAGCGACAGTTAAATTGAGTTCTCCCCTCCTGCGCGTCAGTGAGCATCAATCCCCCCATCCCACATCAGCTCTGCCCCCGAGCACTCAAGCGTGAGCAAAGCAATAGGAAAGACACAGACCTGCGCTTATCCCAAAGACTTCGCGTTTCGCCGGCATTCGAAATACCATATGTTTTCTCTCGGCGACACAAAAGCTGATTTTCCGATTCCCCCGACGACACACAGGTCTCCTGCCGTGATACAAGCCCTCATTCCGCTCGTCTCCAGAACCCCGAGATCTCAGGCTTCCAAAAACGAGACGGACACTCAGGCAGGAACCTTGGCGTGCTTAAAATCGGCGAGTCCTGAAACCCCAAGTGCGGGTCCCATTCCTCAAAAGAACCGAAGTCAAACGTGTAAGTCTAGGTCAGGGGCTTTAGGAGAACCCTGAAAGGGATAAGTGAAGATATTAAAGATGGAAATATACGTGTTTCCGAAGATGCACGCAAAGGAGTCGGTGTTTAGCGCCATGTTAACTCCGCCTCCGTCTCTGTCAGGTTCTCCCGACCGGTTCCCCTCTACTCGCTCCGTCCTTCTGTCACCGTGTGCGCTGATGGATGACTGAAGCCACTTGTACAGAAAAGACAGACTCCCATGTTGAGACAGAAAAACGAGGTTATTCATCGGATTTAAAACAGATCATCGGTGGCTGATTGAGCGACAGAGACAGGAAACCCACCCAGTACACCTCCCCCACAAATGCGCACACACAGACACACACACAAACATACAAACATACACACACACACAAAGACACACACACACACACACACACAAAGACACACACACACAAACACACACACAGACACAGACACACACACACAAAGACACAGACACAAATACACACACTCACAGACACACACACACAAGTACACACACACAAACAAACACACACAGACACACACACAAACACAGACACACACAAGTACACACACACAAACACACACACACACACATGCACACACAAACACACACACACACACACACAAACACACACACACACAAAGACACACACACACAAACACACACACAGACAAACACACAAACACACACACAAATACACACACACACAAACACACACACACACACACAAAGACACACACACACAAACACACACACAGACACAGACACACACACACAAAGACACAGACACAAATACACACACGCACAGACACACACACACAAGTACACACACACAAACAAACACACACAGACACACACACAAACACAGACACACACAAGTACACACACAAACACACACACACACACATGCACACACAAACACACACACACACACACACACATACACACACACACACACACACACACACACACACACACACACACACACACACACACACACACACACACACGCACACACACAAAGACACACACACAAAGACACACACACATCCCTTAATTGCTTATGCACTTCAAATAATCACAATACGCTGAAAATCGGCGCCAGGCAAAATAAACAGGATATGGTTAAACAGAAAGCACAAGGGGTTTAGGACCCCAGATAAGACAACAGGTTATGAATACTGTTGCAAGTCCGGCGGGGCTCATGACACATTCTATATACTGCAACTTATCATTTTGTATTCTTTGTGTTATTCAGAGACACAGCGTAGTCACCGAACCCTTCCTGCTTCGCTACCAAAACACATGCATTTGATCAATTAACCGAATAACTCTCAAGTGATTGAGATGTGGGGGGATTCCAGAGCACACAGACCTCAGCCCACCGCACCCTTCCGTTCCGGGTGCATATCAAATATTCTCTGCAATGTGGATATCACTTCCGCTGTCGGCTCTTTCCACACTCTCACCGACCTCCGAGAGAAGAAGTCACCCGTCAAGTGCCCCCTTGTACATTTCACCTTGTTCCCCTAACACACGGTCTCTTGTTAAAGACTTTGCCCAACTTCAGAGGAAAGTAAAAAGAAAGCCTTTTCACATTTCCCCTATCGATGCCCCCCATGATTCTGTATGCCACCCTCAAATGTCCCCTCAATCTCCTAGCTTTGAGAAATAAAGTCGTAATCTATTCTCGCTCTACCTTTTACTCTGATCATTAAATCCCTGACAAAGTACGCTGTATTTCCAAATCAGACACATGTTGACCAACAAGCCAGGACCTGGAAACTTTCACATTGGCCTCACGACTCTATGCTCTTGATGTGATTTTTGCAGGACGCCTACCTCTCTGAAAAGTAGCAACAGTGCTGCATTTACACCATTTTGAAACTATCTGTGTCAATGTCGACATTTTCATAACTTATTTACTATTTTACTTGCAAATGGCTGCAACGCTTGCCAGGCTTTGGATTAAGCACGCTAAATCCATCTGTAATGGCGCAATGGAATGGAAACAGATGCACGTTCTTTGCTGTGGCAAACGGGACACGAGTTGTGGGGCTGTGGTGGAGGCGGGGAGGGGGAAGGAGGTACAATAAAAAGTATTGTGATATACGACCGATCTTGCAAGTAGGAAATCTGGACACCCAAGTTTTCTATTAAATTATATCCGGAGTGCCAGACAATTATGTGTTTGAATGCCAAGTCTCCGTTCAGACTTCAAAACAGGTTTCAGACCTCCAAAAAGGGGCTACGCTGTTCGCTTGTGCAACGACCAATAAAGTGCGATTGAGAAATGACTGCCCATGTTTTCAGACTCCAGCGACTTGCCGACGATGCAGTGACTCTCTGCAGATAACATGTGCTTCACACGCGGCTCTTGGCTTCACAACAGAAGGGAGATTGGAGAACATTCACCTCAATGATATGCGTCACTGTCCTTGCCCTCTCTGGAGAACAAACGGGAGACACTCAAACCGCTGCAGGAAATAAATGTCCAGATTTATGCGGAGAAGTACTGTGTTATATTATCAAGCTTTCAACGTGTTTGTGGAATGTCTTCACCATTATGACCGGTAATGGGAACACAAAGCAACTGTGAGAAAATGCAAGTCACTTCAACACAGGGACAGGACTCGTGAGGTGTGGAGTCAAGTGATGATATATTTGGTGTTTTCAAAAGCTTCAAAGGCTCAAAGATTCATTTATTATCAAGTTGTTTATCCATTTATAATATCCTGTTCAGGTAAAAAAAAGAGATGTGCACTTCTGAGAAGGACATTGTTTGTTGTGTCTCTCCGCCTAACCGAGCAGGATCAGTGAATCTTTAGGTGTAATATGTGTGCCCAGTGTCTGGGACTCCAGTCTGGGTTGTGTCCGGGACTCTCCTAATATTTTCCTGGGCACTGATAAATATCACGGATTCCTGGGACTACTTCACTGGGCACGTAAGCAGACTTTTTGTCTCCTTACCCCTCCCCGCGGTTTGCCGGGTCCTGAAATGGGGTGGCAAGCAGTGAAGCCTCGGCTGGAGTCGTTCACTTTTTATCGCTGACGATGGAGATATCTGTCCTGCTGTTCTCGCTGAACAATTTGCCTGTGTCACAACTTAGGTACAGAAATTTTATCCAGTGCTGTCCTCTTCTGCAATAGCCCAGCCACGTCAATTGTCGGTGCATTCTGCTAACAGAATTGCGATTCTGTGAGCGATTATTATAACACGTGGGTATCTGAGTTACTGTCGCCGTCATGTCATCTTAAACCATTCTGGCCATTCCTCTCTGACCAATCCCATGAGAGCGGCATTTAGGTTTTCCGAACTGACAGTCACCGGATGTTTCATTTCTGTTTCTCTCGCCATTCTCTGCCATCTCTAAATTAGACCGCTGTGGGTGAAAGTCCCCGGACGTCAGGCGCTGCTGAGATACTCAAACCACCCACTCTGGCACCAACAATTATTCCTTATGACCATTAGACTTTCATCAGTTAAGGTCCAAAGACGATTATTCTTCACCGTCTGAGTATTGATCTGGTCAGAGCAAGACCTGATACCCTTCACCGTGCTTCTATGTTAAGAAATATTCTGCTGCTGATACGGGATTGACTGTGTAGATGCTTCCGGAAACGAGCAGGTGCACAAATGAACGTAATAAGCGGCCACTGAGAAAAACATAATAAAGTTATTTCATTTATCCCGGAAAGAGATATTTCAGGAAGGAACGGCAGAGCAGTTCTGCAAAAACAGGGAGCACAATAAACGTTTTAATAAACGACAATTAAAAACGTGCTGATAAATGCGGGCGCATCGTTTCGGGAACCACTGAACAATCATGGCAGTTAACAGCGCGATAAACACCGCCACCCCATTCTAACAAGAATATGAACGGGAGTGAGCACGGCAATCTTCAGCTGCTTCCTGAATTTGGTCTGGGTCACGCCGTAAATGAAGGTGTTTGTGCAGCAGCTGAAAAGCTGAATCACAGCTCCCGCCCGTTGCGCCATGAAAAGCCGAATGAACGTTTCCAGGTCCGTGTAGAGGCACCGCAGCAAAATGAAGACAAGCGTGGTTGTCGCCCAGCAGATGAGGAAACTCGCCGACAGGGTGAAGAGTAGAACGATGGACTGTCTGCTGCTTTTCATCTCCGTGTCTTGTTGCTTATCGCCAGTTCTCTATCCCCAGAGCCCCCTGCGAACTCGGCTGGAGGTCAGGATCTGTCTGACGTTCAGAATGTTGAGAAACAAAATGAGGAAGAAAGGAAGCAGCGGGTTTAACAGACAGTCCACCCAGGAAAACCACTCAATCTCAGGATCCAGGAGAAGCGAGCCCTTGGATTGGCACGTCCTCCATTTCCCTTCCCAAATACTAATTCCAGCCTCTTGATGCAGGAAGTAATAGGGGACGTTCTTTAAACAGAACACGACGCATTTTGTGCCAATAACCCATCCGGCAATTTTTGGATTACAATACTTTGCCTGAATCTTAGACCAGAAAACGGCCACAAAGCGATCGAAAGTGAACACTACAGTAAGCCACACGGAACAATCTAAAGACACGTAATAGAAGGCGAAGTGGACCAAACAGAACGGAGGGGGAAGCAACAGCCAGTACGCTCGGTACGCAACGACGATCTGGAAGAACATGACTTCGATGATCACCACCGCAAGATCGGCCACGGCCATCGCCACCAGATACCGAGTGATACATTTGGAGAGACCTCACTTTCCTCGGCTGAGTATCACGATCGCCACTAGGAGAACTGGGAAAAAGAAAAAAAAAGTAAGAGTTCTGACATGCATAACGTACAATAAAATGCATTTCAAAAGATAATTCTAACACCACAATACATCTTATCATAATATTTATAATCTAAATCGCCACCGCTATACGACACATGTACGATAAAAAAATCACCGTTTGAAATTTCACTATAGACCAGGTCTTCATTAAAATTGAGCGTGTCAAATGTTGCAATGTGCAAATCTGTACCACCTATGATCAATCTGTTAGAGCAGTGGAACCGAGTGTGGACTCATGTTGATGTATTCCATATTTTTCAAGGTTAGATTTTCAAAGTTCACCTTCCAGAGTAATTCAGAAAAAAAAAACTGGAGAACCTCAGCAGGACAGGCAACATCTAACCACAGAGGTCAGACTAACTGGTCTATAGATCTATTTTATTTCCTGTTGCCTTTATCCTTTCTTAAACATCGGAGTGACATTTGCAATATTCCAGACCTCTGGCCACATGTTAATGAGTTTTGAAAGATCGTTGCTCACGTCTCCACAAGCGCACACGCTACGTTGTTCAGAACCCTAGAGCGCAGTACATCTGGTCCGGGTGGCTTATGTACAATTTCATCTTTCATCTTTTGTGCATTTTCACGTTGTAATAGTAACTGCACTGTTTTCTCCCCCTTCACACGTTACCTCATCTGGCACACTGCTAGTGTTCTCCACAGACTGATGTAAAATACTCATTTGCTTCATCTGCCGTTTCCTGGTTCCCCTTTATCATTCCTCTCCCTCATTTTCTAGATGTCCTATATCCACTCTCATCTCTCTTTTAATTTTACATGCTTGAAAAAGCTTTTCTGTAGGTTTAAATGCCTCCCAATCGTCTGACATCCGGCTGATTTTCTGCTTCTCTTTTCTTTTTGTTCTGCTATATGCCTTCTGCTTTTTTTTTTACAATAGCTTTGACTTCTCTTGTCATCTCCGGTTCTACTAAATATATATTTGACTGCTCCTTCACTCTTGTAGCACATATATCCTGCAGCTTCCTAATTTAACCAGCAACTCACGGCATTGCTGTTCTGCTATCATCCCCGTCAGAGGATCTCACCAATTTACTTTGGCTAACCTCTCTTTCATACAACTGTAACTTCCGTTATTCCACTGAAATACTATTACGTCAGACTGTCATTTGTCCCTAACAAATATCAAACTGAACAGACATGTATTTTGCTCACTGTCTCCTAAGGGCTCATTTCCCTTAATCTCCCTAATCGACATAAAACACATTTCAGTTTAGCTGATTTCTTAGTCGGTTCAACGACCAACTACTCTAAAAAAGCCAGCTCGTAGGCTTTCAACAAACTCAACCCCTTGAAACCCTTTACCAACCTAACTCTGCCAGTCGACATGAATGTTAAAATGAACCATGTCTATCACAGCATTGCCGTTTTGACAGGCGTTTTCTTTTTCCTGTTGTAATCTGTGGCCTTCTTATCAGCTACCGTTGGGAGGACTGGATGTAACTGTCAATACGGCCCTTTTACCCTTGCAGTTTCTAAACTCAGACCACAAGGGTCAATTCCGATTCTATATCACACCTTTCTACAGATTTGATGCCATTCTTTACCAGCCGTGCCACGCCATCCCCCTCTGCCTACCTTCCGATCCTTCCAATACAACGTGTAATATTGGACATTCTGTTCCAAAATAAAACCATAATTCGGTGATGGCCACAACATCATACCTGACAATTTGTAACAGCGCAACAAGATCATCCACCTTAATTCTTATATTCCTTGCATTTGAAAGAACACTTTGAGTGCTGCCTTTCCTACCCTTTTTGATTCCGCATTCTTAATGTGGTGATACTCAACTCACCCTGAAGGCTACAATTTTCTCCTATCAACAGCCTGCCCTTCCTGACACTCTGACAGCACGCAATCTTTATTTTTTTCACATCCGTCCTATCCTGAGTCCCTTCATTCCGGTACCCAGACCGATGCCAAAATCGTTTAAACTCTCCCCAATAGCTGCAACTAACGTTCCGCGAGAATATCGGTCCAGCTCGGATTCAGGAGCAACCCTATCACTATTGCACAAGTCATACCTCCACCGGAAGAAATCCTAATGATGTAAGACCATGAATCGCTGCCCCATGTACCAGCTTCTCAGCCACACATTTATCTGTTGTCAACCTGTTTCTACTCTCATTATACATTATTTGATATCCAACGTCGTATTTCAGTTTCACGCTGATGAGAAAGTTGACGACTATTGCAACCATGACAGTCAGGGCAAACCTAACTCAGCACAGAGCTGCAATCGTTAACCCGTTCCTTACCTTCCGAATGTTATATTCTTCGGCCTGCTGTACAATATCTCCCATCTGTAATAATTCACCCAGAACGCTGTTTCCGGGTTTTAATTTTAAATGTCATCAAACCCATATTGCCTCAACTACAATTTAAGGCTGTGCACTTCCGATTTGGAAAAAGGAACATATCATGTCAAACAACTAGAGTGCTTTGCTCCAACGGCGTCCTTTTCTCATGCAGGATAGAGTCCATACATTCACCTCTGTACCTCTACCGTGGATATCTTTACTTTTCTGGTAAAAACGAGTTATATAATGAGGCGCATTATGTTGCCGAACTGCAGCTGTTCTCATTTACAGTCGTTACGGTCATATATATGTTTCTTATGAACACAGAGCGGAGGTTTATGAGAACAGATGCCGTCCTGAAGATAAAACATCCGGAGCTGGGCTCGAAGCCGAGCAGTAGCTCCTGCACCTCGTAACCCAATTCAACGCGAAGGTTGAACGATTCCTGATTAGTAAGGACGTCAAAGTACACAGGGATAAGAAATGAGATCGTGAATGTGAGGGGTAATAAATCAGCCAAGATGCATGGGGATCAATGGCGCTAATTCGGCTCTTGTGACCTGTGGCCTAAACGCTGGCGACCAACTGAGCCCTTGTTTTGGCCAATGACATTACAGTTTTCCTATATTCCATCACTCCGCCACCCGCCGCTCTACAGTTGCCATTGAGTAATAAACAAGGAATATGTTGAAATATGTAATCAAACAGAAGCATCTTCTCACTCCGCAGTCCATAGTGTTATAGGCAATAGACAATAGGTGCAGGAGAAGGCCATTCGGCCCTTCTAGCCAGCACCGCCATTCACTGTGATCATGGCTGATCATACACAATCAGTACCCCGTTCCTGCCCTCTCCCCATATTCCTTGACCCCGCTATCTATAAGAGCTCTATCCAACTCTCTCTTGAAAGCATCCAGAGACTTGGCCTCCACTGCCTTCTGGGGCAGAGCATTCCACATATTCACCAGTCTCTGGGTGAAAAAGATTTTCCGCGTATCTGTTCTAAATGGCCTACCCCTTATTCTTAAACTGTGGCCTCTAGTTCTGGACTCACCGATCAGCGGGAACATGCTTCCTGCCTCCAGCGTGTCCAATCCCTTAATAATCTTATATGTCTCAATCAGATTCCTTCTCATCCTTCTAAATTCCAGTGTATACAAGCATAGTCGCTCCAATCTTTCAACATATGACAGTCCCGCCATTCCGAGAATTAACCTTGTGAACCTACGCTGCACTCTCTCAATAGCAAGAATGTCCTTCCTCAAATTTGGAGACCAAAACTGCACACAATACTATAGGTGGGGTCTCACCAGGGCCCTGTACAGCTGCAGAAGGACGTCTTTACTCCTATACTCAATTCCTCTTGTTAGGTACGCAGCGCCGATCGACGTTGGAGTATATGTCGGGATCAGTAAACCCCTTTGTATAATGTAACATGTGTCTGTCCGATACGTGGGTGCATACAGAGGTGATCTGACTCTCAGACTCCCATGCAATATTCCCGAGGTCTGTAAAATTCCTGGGTGTCCAAGTGCTTCCATAGCCCATGCAAGGGAATTTTTTGCCAGCTCACCCCAATCCTGGTTTACGGAGCGAATTAAATTAAGATTCATCCTTGGAGTATTCTGTGCAGTTTTGGTCACCGAATTACAGGTAGGATATTAATACGTTTGAAAGAGGGCAGTGAAGGTTTACAAGGATGTTAACGGGACTTGATAAACTGAGTTACAGAGAAAAGTTGAATATGTTGGGGCTTTATTCCCTGGAGCGTAGAAGAATGAGGGGAGACTTGATAGAGGGATATTAAATTATGATGGGTATGGATAGAGTGAATGCAAGCAGGCTTTTTCTACTGAGGCAAGGGAAAAAAAACCCCCAGAGGATATTTGTTAAGGGTGAAGGGGGAAACGTTTAAGGGGAGCATTAGGGCTGGCCTCTTCACATAGAGAGTGGTCGGAGTGTGGAATGAGTTCAAGAACACACAAACCTGTCCACCCTAACAATGTGACGACACTCGAAGAAGATTATACCCGTAAAGTATCTTTAAATACTTTGGAGAACTGCAGAAAGAAGTATGTTTACCAAGATCTTTGAGATGACATAGAACCTCATTATTTTTATAATTGGTTAAGAATCTTTTCTTTGTTCTGCATTTAGCACGCATATCGCACAGTGAATATTTATTGATGCTTCGAATTTGGCGAGCAGCTTTTGCCCATTCTCTATCAAAGGATGCACTGGCATTGGAGTATGTTGAAGTGACTTTAAATGACGAGTTGGATATGGGGTGGTGATGGCCTCATTGCACCCTCTCCAATGATAGAATTCTCAGACTGCGAGGGCGTGTAGAGCCCAGTTACAGAATTGGGTGATTCCAGGTCTAAGGACATAGACTCTGAAAAAAAGGGGTTTCCTTCAGAACAAAGTGGAAGAGGAAAAAGTGGCCATTGAGAGCAACTTACATCATGAAAGAACTTGACCAATCTGTATAAGTTAGACTGGAGAGTCATTATTTTGCTACAGGAATGAAGGTCAGGAAGTACAGATTGTGTACCGAGCACAACAGACATTTTAAAGAATGCCAATTATAAACTTGCTTCCACGACTGCTGACGAGTCATTATTGGAAACATCATTTTATTCAACACAATTATCTGTGCACTAAGCACTGCCTCACCTTCTTAACAAGCAAATGAATAGGGCTGAGCGCGGCAATCTTTAGCTGCTCCCTGAATTTGGTCTGGGTCACACTGTATATGAAGGTGTTTGTGCAGCAGCTGAAAAGCTGAATCACTGTCCCCGCTTGCTGCGCCAGCCACAGTCGGATAGATGTTTCCAGGTCCGTGTAGAGGCACCGCATGAAAATGAAGACCAGGGTGGTTGTCGTCCAGCACAGGAGGAAACTTGCCGACAAGGTAAAGAGCAGTATTATGGACTGTCTCCTACTCCTCATTTCCGGGTCCTGCTCCTTCTCGCTTTTTCTTTGTCCCCTAAGCCCCCTACGGACTCGGCTGGACACCAGGATCTGTCTGACGGTCAGAATGTTGAGGAACAAAATGAGGAAGAAAGGAAGCAGCGGATTCAAAAGACGGTCTAACCAGTAAAACCACTCAAACTCCTGATCCGTGTGAAGACCCGATTTCTGACCGCATTTATACCAATACAGACTTGCGCGTTCCTTGTGCAGGAAGTAATAAGGGACGTTCTTTAAACAGAACGCAACGCATATTGTGCCAATAATCCGTCCTGCAATTCTTGGCGTATAGTACTTGGTCTGAATCTTCGACCAGCAAATGGCCACAAAGCGATCGAAAGTGAACGCTACAGTCAGCCACACGGACCAATCTAAAGACACGTAACACAAGACGTAGTGGACTAAACAGAACGGAAGTAATGGCTGAAGCCAGTATACTCCGTACGTATCAACTATCTGGTAAAACGCGACTTCGATGAGAACCACCATTAGATCGGCCCCAGCCATTGCCACCAGATACCGAGTGATACCTTTGGAGAGACCACACTTTCCTCGGTTGAGTATCACGATCGCCGCCAGATTAACTGTCGAAAAGAGAAGTAGTATTACGCAACTGTAACAGCCAATCAAACTGCGTTTCCAAAGGTAAATCTTGCACCACAGTACTCCTTGATTAACGCGTGACTAGAGCCATGGAATGTAAGGAAATAGGCATCGGTTGTCCCCTTACCAGGTATCAAGAAATCGTGCAAGTGTGGGTGAAGACAAAGATGTTTCTCGCTTACGTAAAACCGAAAGAAGTTCCAAACCAGGCGATACTGCAGATGCTGGAAATCCAGATTAATACAGACAAAATGCATGTCTGGCAGCACCTATGGGGAGGGGGCAATAACAAATCGACGGTTTTGGACGAGGAACTCTATCAACCTTCCCCTCCTTCCTTATGCAGTACTCCATAAACACGAACAAGTTTGAGTCTGAACTGGTTCTGCAGTTTGGGAACATCTCGGGATTGAAAATAAATGAAAACAATTCCTGTGTAATGTTTCAACTTGAAGTTCTCACCGATCCCTCCCTCGGTTAATTGGTCGGGTTCCATGGCGTAAAAACTGGTCTCTGATCCCCTGGCATGAACATAAAGATCACCAATTGTGAGAGAGATCATGCAGGAAGCAATTCCAAAAATGCCAAGCAGCAACGAGAGAGAGAGATGTTTAATATTATTCCGTGAATCTCAAAAGCGTAGAACCTTCATGGAATGAATTATATAGCAAACATATAACAATCACAGCACGGAAACAGTTAATCTCGGCCCTCCTTTTCCGTGCCGAACTCTTAATCTCCCCTAGTCCCACCTACCTGCACTCAGCCCACAACCCTCCACTCCTTTCCTGTCCATATACCTATCCAATTTTACCTTAAATGACACAACTGAACTAGCCTCTACTACTTCTACAGGAAGCTCATTCCACACAGCTATCACTCTCTGAGTAGAAATACCCTCTCGTGTTTCCCTTAAACTTTTGCCCCCTAACTCTCAAATCGTGTCTTCTCGTTTGAATCTCCCCTGCTCTCAATGGAAACAGCCTATTCACGTCAACTCTGTCTATCCCTCTCAAAATTTTAAACACCTCGATCAAATCCCCCCTCCACCTTCTACGCTCCAATGACTAGAGACCTAACTTGTTTAACCTTTCTCTGTAACTTAAGTGCTGAAACCCAGGTAACATCCTAGTAAATCGTCTCTGCACTCTCACTAATTTATTGATATCTTTCCTATAATTCGGTGACCAGAACTGTACATAATATTCCAAATTTGGCCTTACCAATGCCTTGTACAATTTTAACATTACATCCCAACTTCTGTACTCAATGCTCTGATTTATAAAGGCCAGCGTTCCAAAAGCCTTCTTCACCACCCTATCTACATGAGACTCCACCTTCAGGGAACGATGCACTGTTATTCCTATATCTCTCTGTTCCACTGCATTCATCAATGCCCTACCATTTACCCTGTATGTTCTATTTGGATTATTCCTGCCAAAATGTAGAACCTCACACTCCTCAGCATTAAACTCCATCTGCCAACGTTCAGCCCAATCTTCTAAACGGCATAAATATCATGCAAGCTTTGAAAACCCACCTCATTATCCACAACACCTCCTACCTTAGTATCATCGACATACTTACTAATCCAATTTACCACCCCATCATCCAGATCATTTATGTATATTACAAACAACATTGGGCCCAGAACAGATCCCTGAGGCACCCCGCTAGTCACCGGCCTCCATCCCGATAAACAATTATCCACCACTACTCTCTGGCATCTCCCATCTAGCCACTGTTGAATCCATTTTATTACTCCAGCATTAATACCTAACGACTGAACCTTCTTAACTAACCTTCCATGTGGAACTTTGTCAAAGGCCTTGCTGAAGTCCATATAGACTACATCCACTGCCTTACTCTCGTCAACATTCCTCGTAACCTCTTCAAAAAATTCAATAAGGTTTGTTAAACATGACCTTCCACGCACAAATCCATGCTGGCTACACCTAATCAGATCCTGTCTATCCAGATAATTATAAATACTATCTCTAAGAATACTTTCCATTAATTTACCCACCACTGATGTCAAACGGACAGGTCTATAATATCTAGGCTTACTTCTAGAACCCTTTTTAAACAATGGAACCAGATGAGCAATACGCCAATCCTCCGGCACAATCCCCGTTTCTAATTGCATCTGAAAGATCTCCGTCAGAGCTCCTGCTATCTCTGCACAAACTTCCCTCAAGGTCCTGGGGAATATCCTGTCAGGACACGGAGATTTATCCACTTTTAAATTTCTTAAAAGTGCCAGTACTTCCACCTCTTTAATTGTCATAGGTTCCATAACTTCCTTACCTGTTTCCCACACCTTACACAATTTAATATCCTTCTCCTTAGTGAATAGCGAAGAAAAGAAACCGTTCAAAATCTCTCCCATCTCCCTCGGCTCCACACATAGCTGACCACCCTGATTCTCTGAGGGACCAATTTTATCGCTCACTATCCTCTTGCTTTTACTATAACTGTAGAAACCTTTCGGATTTACTTCCACCTTATTTGCCAAACCAAACTCGTATCTTCTAGCTTTTCTAATCTCTGTCTTAAGATTCCTTTTACATTCTTTATATTCCTCGAGCAATTCCTTTACTCCATGCTGCCTATATCTATTGTAGACATCCCTCTTTTTCCGAACTAAGTTTCTAATATCCCTTGAAAACCATTGCGCTTTCAAACATTTAACCTTTCCTTTCAATCTAACAGGAACATAAAGATTCTGTACCCTCATAATTTCACCCTTAAATTACCTCCATTTCTCTATTAAATCCTTCCCATAAAACAACTTGACCCAATTCACTCTCTCTAAATCCCTTCGCATCTCCTCAAAGTTAGCCTTTCTCCAATCAAAAATCTCAACTCTAGGTCCAGTCCTGTCCTTCTCCAGAATTATATTGAAGCTAATGCTATTGTGATCACTGGACCCGAAGTGCTCCCCAAAACATACATCTGTTAGCTAACCTATCGCATTCCCTAACAGGAGATCCAACACTGCCCCATCTCTAGTCGATACTTCTATGTATTGTTGGAAAAAACTACCCTGCACACATTTCACAAACTCGAAACCGTCCAGCCCTTTTACAGAATGAGCTTCCCAATCTATGTGTGCAAAATTAAAATCTCCCACAATCACCACCTTGTGTTTACTACAAATATCTGCTATCTCCTTACACATTTGCTCTTCCAACTCACGCTCCCCATTAGGTGGCCTATAATACACTCCTATCAGTGTTACTACACCTTTCCCATTCCTCAATTCCACCCAAATAGCTTCCCTAGAGGAGCTCTCTAATCTATCCTGCCAAAGCACCGCCATAAGATTTTCTCGGACAAGCAATGCAACACCTCCTCCTCTGGCCCCTCCTACTCTATCACACCTGAAGCAACTAAATCCAGGAATATTTAGTTGCCAATCACACCCTTCCTGCAACCATGTTTCACTAATAGCTACAACATCATAATTCCAGGTATCAATCCACGCTTTAAGCTCATCCACCTTTCGTACAAAGCTCACAGCATTAAAATAGATACATTTGCATATCTACATCTTACGAAAGATAGGATTAGATACATAGGCCCTTTGAAGATAAAATTATAGTAATTGGGGAAAGTGAAAATAAATATCAAAATTATTTTGAACTCCATGGAACATGTGGGGATCCTACGATATCCAGGCAATCTTTCTTACTTTTTTTTTCTTTAGATAAGGATTAAGGGGGGAGGGTTAAGGGGAGGGGGGAGGGTTAATATCACTTTTCTTACCATTTCATTATTACATTTATTCTTGTAATTTCTAAAATTCAATAAATAAATAATATTTAAAAATAGATACATTTAAGATACTCTCCACCTCCTCCTCTCTTTTCATCACTAACAATGCATTGAAATTTATTATCCTTTGCTTTCTTCTCCCCTACATCTTCGGGCTGAGCGCATTCCTTCTCGATCACCTGCCTTTCCTCCCTCACACACTGTCTACCTACTTGCTCTACTGGTGAACTAACCATAGTTCATCTCTCCCATAGTTTCCTCAAATTGATTCCCCCCCCCCCCATCTTGCTATTTTAAAGTCCGCCCTGTAGCCCTAGCAAACCTCCCCGCTAGGATATTAGTCCCCCCAGGATTCAAGTGTAACCCGTCCTTCTTGAACAGGTCACGCCTGCCCCAGAAGAGGTCCCAATGATCCAGAAAATTGAATCCCTGCCCCCTGCTCCAATCCATCAGCCACGCATTCATCCTCCACCTAATTCCATTCCTACTCTCACTGTCGCGTGGCACAGGCAGTAATCCCGAGATTACTACCTTTGCGGTCCTTCTTCTTAACTGCCTTCCTAACTCCCTATACTCTCGTTTCAGGACCTCTTCCCCTTTCCTACCTATGTCATTGGTACCTACATGTACCACGACCTCTGGCTCCTCACCGTCCCACGTCAGGATATCTTGGACGCGATCAGAAACGTCCCGAACCCTGGCACCAGGGAGGCAAACTACCATCCGGGTCTCCCGATCACCTCCACAGAACCGCCTATCTGAACCACTGACTATCGAGTCCCCGATTACTATGGTCCTCTTTCTTCTATCCCTACCCTTCTGAGCTACAGGGCCGTCCTCTGTGCCGGAGGCCCGGTCACCGTCACTTCCTCCAGATAGGCTGTCTCCCCCAACAGTACTCAAACATGAGTACTTATTGTCACGGGGTACAGCCACTGGGGTACGCTCTAGTACCCGCCTCTTCCCCTTCCTGACCGTGATCCACCTATCTGCCTCCCGTGGTCCCGGAGTGACCACCTGCCTGTAACTCCTCTCTATCACCTCCTCACTCTCCCTGACCAGGCGAAGGACATCGAGCTGCAGCTCCAGTTCCCTAACTCGGTCCCTCCGGAGCTGCAGTTCGGCGCACTTGGCGCAGATGTGGACGTCCGGGAGGCTCGGAGACTTAAAATAATTATCATAAGATTCCGTCACGGCACACACGCGATACTGGAAAGAGGCAGCTAATCTGAAAACGGAGAGAGAGTTGACGTTTTTAGCCCAGACCCGTCATCATTGCTTCTCGGCTCATACTCTCCTGCTATAGCTTCGACCCCCATCCTTTCTGGTACTAATGACCTGTCCCCGCACGAAACACCGACTGCTCACTTCTCTCCATAGATCAGGGATTCTCAAACTGGGGTCGACCGACTTCTGGGTTAATGGTTGGGGTGTTCTCCATAAAGAAAAATGGTTGCGCTGTCACAGTTGCTGTCTGACCTGCGGTGTTACTCAGTCAGTTTTTCATGTGTTGTTCCGAACATACAGGCGTTTGCAGAATCTCTTATGTTAAATGTTGAAACGAACATAAATGTCCATGCTAATGGTTACTCTTATCGCGAATGTTTAATCCTGAAAAGACTTTGCGGTAAATCAATTTAACTGCGACCTGACAATGTTCGCCTTCAGCCGATTGTTAAAACGATTTAATGCTATTTATTGCAAAAGTCCAAAGATTACAGTACATTTTACACGAAGGACCAATGTCGAGCGAAATGAAGAAATAGTAACTCGCAATCTGATCACCGGTAACAGCTTGAAACCGCTAAGCAGTGAAGTCTTACCAGGGACTCCGATGACTGCAATGGCAGGGTAGCATATTTTCATTGTTGTCTCCATGGGATACTAGTCTTCGGCAGCTGGACAACTTATCACTATATAGAGGTGCAGGAGATATCCGGCTGTACATCCGCAAACTATTCACAATACTTCTAAACGATTTATGTAGACGCACAGAAGAAACAATACACATTGAAACGTCTGTGAGAAATTCCAGCGAAATAAATCCTGCTGCCTTTAATTGAAAGGTTTTCCCGTTTTCAGTACGCCATGATAGTTCATACTGAAGTGAAACAAAGAGATTGAAAGGTCCATATTTTATAACACATTCGTTTAGCTGATGATGAAACCAATTTGCACAACATCTGGTGTAATGATCGTTACATCACTATCAATTCAACATTCTTTGTTTTTCACACTTGGATTCCCAGTGGAGAAACAAAATTCTCTCGGCCAGCAACGCCGGTTCGGTCCATTTGCTTCAGAATTTAGGGCTCGTTTCCTGTAGAAGTTTTGCCAAGCCTATTCTTTCATCATGTGAAATTATTCGTCAGAACAATGCTAGTTCAATTCTGACATTGTTACTATATGTGCCCAGCTCCAGGGTATCTCAATCCGACAAACACGTTCCAATTGTTTTGATTTTCATGGAATGACACGTTAATGTGGTCCTCCGTCTGTCATTCTGACCCAACTGCCCCTTGTGAAGTACGTGGGGCGCTGATGCTACCACTAAAACGGGTCACCGGGACCACAGAAACATTCGGTCATTGAATACTACAGCTCAGAGACAGACCGTTCGGAACATCAAGTCCCCGCGAGACTATTATGTTGTCTCGTCCCATCCTCCCACAATCACATAGTAGCCTCCAAGCCCCACTTATCCATGAATCTATCCAGGTTTCTCTTACGTTTTCAAATCGAACCTGAATGGAGTACCTCTTGCTCTCAGCTGGTTGCTGACTTTTAACACCCTCTGTGTGAATATCTTCCACATGCTCCATTTTAATATATTACCCTTCACACTTAACACATGGCCGCTCCTTCTGCCCTCACTCAACATCAGTGGAAAGTGATTGCTTCCATTGAATCCACCTATGCCCTTCATAATTCTGAATGAAATTTCTCCTCTTTGGGAATAAAGTCCTACCCTGTCCAGCACTTGCCTATAAAGCAAGTTATCGAGTCTCGGATTCATCCTTGGACTCTTTCTGTGCACACTTTCAGTTCTATTGAAATCCTTCCTGGGCAACGGGAGCAGACCTGCACCAATACCTAAATTCAGATCTTAACAACGTCCAGCATATCGGCAGAGCGGGTCTGATTCTTTCGGTTTGGTCGTCGATGAACGTTTCATTCATTATGTTCGCTTCCGGTGCTGTGGGTTCTTCGCGGAGACCGTGCAATAAAATATGCAGAACATGGATTGACATTGATAACTGAGAGAAGGTTATTGACACTCATTTCGAGAGGGCGAGAGGATTGAAGCAAGGATGCAATACTGATGATTTATAATGCACTGGTCTGACCCCAGACAGAGTATTGGATATAGTGTAACTTGGTACCCTTAACGAAAAAAAAACGTATGTTGCGGCAGATGAACCCGTCCAGAGGAGGATCAAGTTAATCACCGGAGGAATGACACGGAGTGAGGAGGTATTGATGGCTCTGAGCCTGTACTCGTTAGAATTTCACAAAGTAAAGTGGGAGGAGTATGATGTGGAATGTTTGATCCTTGACACGTGGGGTCTGACCAGGGGACACATCCGGAGAATGAGTTTGAGACTAGTAGTAAGTCGGCCATGATTGATTGGGAAACAACCTCGGCAGTCACAAAATGCCTAATTAGGCGCCCTCGGTTAGCGTTTTTTTCGCAGCACAGAGAAACCGATGTTGTCCAATGTGCGAGCGAAGTCGGGTTTCTGTCTTCACAGGAAACAGGTGACGGGTCTGCCGTTGTGTCTGTTGGAGGATGGGATGAAGACCGTTGGAAAATATTAAATTTAAATGTCTAATGTTGTATTTAAACTGCAGAACCACTTTTCCCTCTGCTACAGGAGTTTGAAGATGCGAGGGTCTGCCACAACTTACCGATTCACCATTGTCACGATGAGGGTGGAATATGACCGTGGTGCAGAGACAACCGACAGATCTGCCGTGATCACAGTCAGTGGAACAAGCCTGAGGGGCGACGACGACCATAACGCACCAGCCGTACTCGGAGTGAGGGGAGACCAGGCAGAGCGGTGGAGATCAAGGGCAGGGCAGCCATGATCACTGTGAAGAGCGGAGGTGAACAGAGGAGCAAATGTCTTTCTCCAGCTGAAATTATAAAAAAAACACGAACACTCATGATGCATTTAAGGTTCAGATTGTTTCGATCATTCGCCAACAAGAGGCAATCTATAAATATGTAAAGTAATTGTATCATCAGATCAGATAAGACCCAACTTTATTGTCATTGTGCCGATTACAGATACAAAGCCAATGAAATCCAGTTAACATCTGACCAGAAATGCATAAAATAGTGTTACATACAAAATAACGGCGAATAAAAAGTGCTACAGCACACAAATATAAAAGCACTGATACAGTACAATATTATTTACAATATCGCTCAGCGCTGTGATGTGAGGTTCAGCAGTTTCACAGCCTCAAGGATGAAGCTCTTCCTGTGCCTGCCGGTGAGGGAGCGGAGGCTCCTGTAGCGCCTACCGGATGGGAGGGGAGTACAAAGTCCATGATTAGGGTGAGATGCAGCCTCGGTAATACTTTTTGCCCTGCCCAGCCAGTGTTTATGGTAGATGTTCTCAATGGTGGGTAATTGGGTGCCGATAATCCGCTGGGCAGGTTTCACCACCTGTTGGAGTGCTTTACGGTCCGATTTGGCACGATTGTCATACAACACTAAGATGCAGTTGGTGAGTATGCTCTCAATGTTACAGCGGTAAAGGTCCGTCGGTATCCTGGGACAGAGGTGAGCTTTCTTGATGGTCCGCAGGATATAAAGGCGCTGTTACAACTATTCGATCAGGGTGGAAGGGTTCAGGGACCAGGTGAGATCCTCGGAAATCTGGACACCAAGAAATCTGAAGCTTGATACACGCTCCACCACAGCTCCGTTCATGTTTATGGGGATGTGCGTGTGGCTCCCAGCATGCCTGATGTCCACAGTGATCTCTTTGGTCTGCTGGGTGTTATGGGCCAGGTTGCGGTCGGCACACCACGCGGCCAGGTGCTGGACCTCGTCCCTTTAGGCCGTCTCATCATCCCCTCTGATCAGGCCAACCACCAGGACAATCATGCAGAAAACACTGTCGTCGTAATTTATTTACTGGTTAATAGGATATTATATTTTATTCCATTTAGCGAACACAGAACTGCAGGCGAAGTAATTTCTCATCGTTCTGTGGACTTTCACACAGCTATACCCAAAAGACAATAGTCCAGGGAGTGTAGACAGTGGTCCAGTCGTAACAAATGTCGTGGGTTTGTGAATAGCTGACACAGCGTTTTCAACATAGAGTATCACACCATGTTACAAACACTCAAGATTTCGATCATCCATGTATCTGGTAACAGTTTTCTTGAATGACCCTAATGTACCGGACTCCACCACCAACCTGGTGGATCGGCTTCACCTACCACCTCATGGCTCCAAAGTGTAGGTTTGTTGTTGAATCTTGGAGAGATGAATATCTAGTACTCAGGAGAAAACTACCTCGGCAAATTAACTCACAGTGAATTCTGTCCACGCTGCCATTCGGTATTATATTGAACCATTAAACTGGTTCGAAGGTGAACAGTGATTTAAGGAGATAACCGCGACCGGGCAGAACAAGATTCAAGTCGTGACTCCTTCCTGGGGCAGATGGAGTTTTCAGGAGGAGCGTAATCATTGTCATCGTGAGGTGAAGTCGCAATTTAGAAGTGGAAATATCTTCCGAATATTTTCTGGATGAGTTTCTGTACAGTTCAATGCAAGCGCTCGGGGGCAGTGTGTGGACGTATGTGCGGATGAAGCCCACGTCCTCTGTTATGAGGGTGTCGTGATTTAACCATTGCTCAGAGAGTGATCAGTATAGTTGGGGAACATGACATTGAACTTCCTGAGCTCGGCAGAATCGGACTCCGGAGCTTAGCACAAGGTAGCTCAGGAAAATACGCTGGACAAGATTATAGCATTTTAATCAGTAAACCGATCACGACGGTATTTTCAGCAGATCAATGTTAGAAGAACATTGGAACAGGAGCGGAAGTGGTCCATTCGGTCCATCAAGACTGATCTGCCACTCAAGTAATTTCTGTCTTAAATACACTTAACCACCTGGACACCACAGCGGCCTGTGGAAACAAATTCCACAAATTCACCACACACTGGCTATCGCATATCTGTGTTAAATGAAAGATACTTTATCCTGAGCTGTAGCCACTTGCCCCAGACTCCTCCAGCATAGGGAACATCCTATCTGCATATCCTCTCTGTAGGCCGTTCAGTATTCTAAAGTTTTCAATGAGATCCCTCCTCATCTTTCTGAATTACATCGAGTACAGACAGAGAACCATCAAACATTCGTCATATAACAACAGTTTAATTTCCGGAATCATCGTTCTGAACTCTCTCTTGTCCCTTTCCAATGCCAATACAACTTTCCATAGATGAGTACCCCAAAAATATTCTCGGCAGTCAATGAGATGCCCCACTCATTCCTTCTAAATCTCACCTCCCTGCTCTTCTATTCAAGACCTCTTCAAATAAGTGCAAACGTTGTATTTACCTTTAACCGCACCGACTGAATTTGCAAGGTAACCTTTAGTGTGTTCTACACAAGAAATCCCGAGTTCCTTTTCGTCTCAGAACTCTGGGCTTTCTCCCCTCAAATTACAACCGTTTTGGCAGGCATGAGTTTCTCTGACAACTTCGTTCTTTCTTGTTCTCTATCACTACCTACACCCTAATCAGATCCTTAACAATTATATCCAACATATTCCCACCCCCTGAGTTCAGGCTAACTGGTCTATTTATCTAATTGTACTGCTGCTTTCATCCTTTCTTAAAGAGCGGAGTGACATTTGCAATTTTCCAGTCCTCTGGCACCATGTCAATGATTTTTGAAAAATCATTGCTCACGCCTCCACAATCTCTCGCGCTACGTTTTTCAGAACCCTACGGTGCAGTTCATCTGGTCCGGTTGGCGTATGTACTATTTAATTGTTCAGCTTTTTGTGCAGCTTCACGTTGTAATAGTAACTGCACTCCCTTCTCCTCCTTCACACACTAACTCATCTGCCACACTGCTAGTCTTCTCCACAGAGAGATGTAAAATACACATTTCCTTCATCTGCCGTGTCCTTGTTCTCCATTGTCATTCCTCTCCTTTATTTTCCAGATATCCTATATCCACCTTCATCATTCTTTCATTTTTTACATGCTTGAAAAAACCATTCTGTAGGTTTTTAAACGGCTCACAATCGTCTGACTTCCCGCTGTTGTTGTTTCCTTTTAGTTATATGCCTTCTCCTTTGTTTGTACAATAGCTCTGACATCTCTTGTCATCCACGGTTGGACTAAATTGATATTTAACTATTCCTTCACTGTCGGAACTCATACAGCCCTCAGCCTTCTCATTTAACCAGCAAGCCACGGCATTGCAGCTCCCTAAACTTCTCCCTAACAAATATCAAGTTGAACTGAATCATATTTTGATCACTGTCTCCTAAGGGCTCATTGCTCTTAAGTTCCCAAATCGCCATAACACCCATTTCAGTATAGCTGATCTCTCAGTAGGCAAAACTACAAACTACTTTAAGAAAGCCAGCTGGAATGCTTTCAACAGACGCACTCCCTTGAGTTGCATTACCAACCTAACTTTCCCAGTCGACCTAAATGTTAACATTTCCCATGTCTATCATAGCATTACCGTTCTGACATGCATTTTCCATTTCCTGCTGTAATCTGTGCCCCATATCTCAGCTACTGTTGGGAGCACTGTACATAACGGCCAATACGGTCCTTTTACCCTTGCAGTTTCTAAACGCAAACCACAAGGATTCAATTCCGATTCTATATCATACCTTTGCTTTTTCACTTCAGTCTTGTCCTGAGTCCCTTCATTCCGGTACCCAGACCGATGCCAAAATCGTTTAAACTCTACCCAACATCTGCAACTAAAGCTCCGCGAGAATATTGGTCCTGCTCCGGTTCAGGTGCAACTCATCGCTTTTGCAGAAGTCATAATTCCACTAGAAGAAACCCGAATGATGCCAGACCTTGAAAATCTGTCCCATATATCAGCTTCTCAGCGACGCATTTATCTGTCAAGTCAACCTGTTTCTACTCTCATTAGTACAGGTAGCAATCCAAAAATTCTCATACTGGAAATCCTGCTCTTGGACATCTGCCGTGCTCTCTGTATTCGCTGTTCAGGACCTCATTGTTTTTTTCTTCCTATGCCTGTGGTACCGATATGTACCAAACCAGCTGTCTGCTCTCCGTACCTCCCTGAAATGCTCCGGATATGATTGGAGATGTCCCTGACCCCGGAACCTGGAAGGCAGCATACCATCCGGATATCTGTTCACACTCACTGATTCCCATGCCTGGTGCCCTGACGATCGTTTAACAACCGCATATGAACGTGGCCCCGGACGGTGCCTCCATCTGCACACAGGAAGTTGAGACTGAATGCTTTGCGCAGACCTGTTTCACTTGGAGGCTCTTGGAATCGAGTCAAGAGAATAAATAGCACAAAAGAGAAAAAGAAAGAATTTGACTCATCAAGGTTTATGCATTTTGAGCGACACTAAATGAAAAGCGGAATCAAAACAACCGATAAAAAGAAATTATCTGAAATCCAAAGTTGATTTTCAGTTTCACGCTGATGAGAAAGCTGACGACTATTGCAACCATGACTGTCAGGGCAAACTTAACTCAGCACAGAGCTGCAATCGCCAACCGGATCTTCACCTTGCGAATGCTATATTCATCGGTCTGCTTTACAATATCTCCCGTCTGTAATAATTCGGCCGGGACATTGTTTCCGGTTTTAATTTTAAATGTCATCAAACCTATATTGCCTTAACTACAATTTAAAGCTATACATTTCCCATTTGAAAAAAAGGAACATATCATGGCAAACAATTAGCGTTCTTTGCACCAACTGTGTCCTTTTCTCATGCAGGACAGAGTCCATACATTCATCTCTGTACCTCTACCGTGGATGTCTTTGTTTTTCGGGTAATAAACGAGTTATATAATGAGACGTTTTATATAGTCAAACTGCCACTGATCTCATATACGGTCGCAGCTAGTTTTGTTTCTTATGAACCCACAGCGAAGGATTACGAGAACAGATGCCGTCCTGAAGTCAGAACATCTGGAGCTTGGTTCGAAGCCGAGCAGTAGCTCCTGCGCCTGGTAACCCGATTCAAAGCGAAGGTTGATAGATTCTTGATTAGTAAGGACGTCAAAGAATACAGGGAGAAGAAATGAGATTGGGAATGTGAGGGGTAATAAATCAGCCAAGATGAATGGGAATCAATGGCCCTAATACGGCTCTTGTGACCCCGGGTCTAAACACTGGCGACCAACTGAGTCCTGTTTTCAGACAATGACATTAGATTTTCCGTCTTCCATCACTCCGCCACCCGCCGCTCTGCAGTTTTCAATTGAGAAATAAACAAGGAATATGTTAAAAAATGTAATCAAACAGAAGCATCTTCTCACTCCGGCGTTCATAGTGTTCGGTACGCAGCGCCGATCGACGCGCCAGCGCAATGTAATTAATGTCAGCAGACACGGGGCTAACAAAGGCGAGGAGTTGTAGCAATTTGTTAGAACAAACCAGCGATCATTCAGTGAGCCGGAACAGGTTCTGAATTAGGGAATATGGTCCTCGAGGCATCAAATGATGAAGTTGTATTACCGTCAATGACTGTAAGTTGGAACTGATACTGAAAGAGGATGTGTTCATTTACCGACTGACCAAGCAACGGGACAGGGGAGTCAGAACCAGGAGGCTCCGTAGAAGGTTGGGTACACCGCAAAATATAACTTTCAGTGATATTGCTCGGATAATTCACGGTCAGTTAACAATTACATGGATTTGTTCAAAAGGTTTCAGACATTATTGTTAGGATAAGGAAGAGAAAATACATGAACAGGAATGGCTTATATACTTCGGCTCATCGCACTTTCACCAGAATCGACGTGTGGCCAAGGCACGCGCGTCAGCGCAAGTCATCCGGGCCTCTTCCTTGGTTGTGTCGAGCAGTCCACGATCATAATCACGAACTGATATTTCTGAGCCGATAATTGGCGTCTGTGTCTTGGTCCGTTACCGGACGGGATCAGTGAACCCCTTTGTTTAATGCAACATGTGTTTGTCCGATACGTGGGTGCATAGCGAGTTGGGCTGACTCCCGGACTCCCATGCAACATCCCCAAGGACTGTTAAATTCCTCGGTGCCCAACTTCTACCGCCCATGCAAGGAAATTGTATGCCAACTCACCGCAATCCTGGCTTACGGAGGGAATTAAATTAAGATGCATCCTTGGAGTATTGTGTACAGGTTTGGTCACCGAATTAGAGGAAGGATATTAATAAGGTTGAAAGAGTGCAGTGAAGGTTTACAAGGATGTTGCCGGGACTTGAGAAACTTCGTTTTAGGGAAGGGTTAAATAGGTTAGGACTTTACTCCCTGGAGCATAGAAGAATGTGGGGAGACTTGATAGAGATATATAAAAATATGATGGGTATAGATAGAGTGAATGCAAGCAGGCTGTTTCCACTAATTTTAGGGGAGAAAAAGAAAACAGAGGACATATGTTAAGGGTGAAGGGGGAAAGCTTAAGGGGAGCATTAGGGGTGGCCTCTTCACACAGAGAGTGGTGGGATTGAGGAATGAGTTCAGGAACACACAAACCTGGCCACCGAAAGAATGTGACAACACTCGAAGAAGATTATACCCGCAAAGTTTCTTTAAATACTTTGGAGAACTGCAGAAAGAATTATGTTTTCGAAGATCTTTGAGGTGACATAGAATGCCATTTTTTAAATAATTGGTTAAGAACCTTTTCTTTGATCTGCATTTAGCACGCATGTACCACAGTGAATATTTACTGATGCTTCGAATTTGGCGAGCAGCTTTTGCCCATTATCTATCAAAGGATGCACTGGCATTGGAGTCTGTTGGTGTGACGTTAAATGACGAGTTGGGAATGGGGAGTTGATGGTTTCGTTACACCCTGTCCAATGGTAGAAGTCTCAGACTCCGGGGTCATGTAGAACCCATTTACAAAATTGTGTGATTCAACGTCCAAAGACATAGACTCTGAAAAGAAGGGCCTTCCTTCAGAACAAAGAGGAAGTGGAACAAAGTGGCCTCTGAGAGCATATTGCATCATGAAATAAGTTAATCAATCAATATACGTTGTACTGGAGAGTCATTATTTTGCTCCAGAAATGAAGGACAGGAAGTACAGATTATGTACCGAGCACAACAGACATATTAAGGAATGCCAATTATAAACTTGCTTCCACGACAGCTGACGAGTCATTTTGGAAACATCATTTTATTCAACACAATTATCTGTGCACTAAGCACTGCCTCACCATCTTAACAATCAAATGAATAGGGCTGAGCGCGGCAATCTTTAGCTGCTCCCGGAATTTGGTCTGGGTCACACTGTATATGAAGGTGTTTGTGCAGCAGCTGAAAAGCTGAATCATTGTCCCTGCTAGCTGCGTCTTCCACAGTAGGATGGACGTTTCCAGGTTCGTGTAGAGGCACCGCATGAAAATGAAGACCAGGGTGGTTGTCGCCCAGCACAGGAGGAAACTCGCCGACAAGGTAAAGAGCAGAACAATGGACTGTCTCCGGCTCCTCATTTCCGGGTCCTGGTCCTTCTCGCTTGTTTTCTGTCCCCTAAGACCCCTACGGACTCGGCTGGACGCCAGGATCTGTCTGATTGTCAGAACGTTGAGGGACAAAATGAGGAAGAACGGGAGCAGCGGATTCAAAAGTAAAACCACTAAAACCACTCAAACTCCGTATTTATGTGAAGAGCCGATTTCTGACCGCATTGATTCCAATAAATAACTGCACGTTCCTTGTGCAGGAAGTAATAGGGGACGTTCTTTAAACAGAACGCAACGCATATTGCGCCAATAACCCACCCCGCAATTCTTGGCGTACAGTATTTGTTCTGAATCTTTGACCAGCAAATGGCCACAAAACGATCGAAAGTGAACGCTACAGTCAGCCACACGGAACAATCTAAAGACACGTAACACAAGACGTAGTGGACTAAACAGAACGGAAGTGATGGATGAAACCAGTATGCTTGGTACGTTTCAACAATCTGGTAGAACGCGACCTCGATGATAACCACCATCAGATCGGCCACGGCCATCGCCAGCAGATACCGAGTGATACCTTTGGAGAGACCACACTTTCCCCGGCTGAGTATCACGATCGCCGCTAGGTTAACTGTCGAAAAGAAAAGTAGAATTACGACAACAGCAACGTCCAATCAAACTGCGTTTCTAAATGTAATTCCTGCACTATCGTACTCCTTGATTAACACATGGCTAGGTAAGGAAATGCACATCGGTTGTCCTCGTACCCGTTAGCAAGATATTATGGAAGTGTGGGTGAAGAAAAAGATATTTGTCGCTTATTTAAAACCGGAAGGAGTTCCAGACCAGGCGATACTGCAGATGCTAGAAATCCAGACTAATACAGACAAAATGCATGTCTGGCAGCACCTACGGGGAGGGGTCAAAGAACAATTGGACGGTTTTGGACGAGCAAATCTATCAAACTTCCCCTCATTCCTTATGCAGGACTCCACAAACACGAACAAGGTTGAGTCTGAACTGGTCCTGCAGTTTAGGAACATCTCAGGATTGAAAATAAATGAAAATAAAATAATTCTGTGCAATGCTTCAACTTGAAGTTCCCTCCGCACCCTCCCTCAGTTATTTGGTGTGTTCCATAGTGTAAACACTGGTTTGTGATCCCCTTGCATGAACGTAAATATCACCAATTGTGACAGAGATCATGCAGGAAGCAGTTCCAAATATGGCAAGCAACAACGAGAGAGAGAGATGTTTAATATTATTCCGTGAATCTCAAAACCGTAGAACCATCATGGAATGACTTAAAATAATTATCATAAGATTCTGTCACGGCACACACGCGATACTGGAAAGAGGTTAACAGGGGCAAAATACAGAACGAACTCGGATAGGCAGCTTCTCTGAAAACGGAGAGAGAGTTGACGTTTTCAGCCCACACCCGTCATCATTGCTTCTCGGCTCACACTCTCCTGTTATAGCTTCGACCCCCATCCATTCTTGTACTAATGACCTGTCCCCGCACGAAACACCGACTGTTCACTTCTCTCCATAGATCAGGGATTCTCAAATTTGGATTGCCCGGCTTCTGGGTTAATGGTAGGGGTGTTCTCCATAAATAAAAGCGGTCACCCTGCCACAGATGCTGTCTGACCTGCGGTGTTACTCAGTCAGTTTTTTATGTGTGATTCCGACATACAGGCGTTTGCAGAATCTCTTATGTTAAAAGCGGAAACGAACATAAATGTGCATGGCATCAGTCACACTGTTCGCGAATGTTTAATCCTGAAAAGACGTTGCGGTAAATCAATTTAACTGCGACCTGATAATATTCGCCTTCAGCGGGTTGATAAAATGATTTAATGCTATTTATTGCAAAGTCCAAAAATTACAGTACATTTTACACCGGAGACGGGGAAGTACCATCTATTGATGGATTAAATTGAAGGACCAATGTCGAGCGAGATGCAGAAATAGTAACTCGCAATCTGATCACCGGCAACAGCTTGAAACCGCTAAGCAGTGAAGTCTTACCAGGGATTCCGATAACTACAATGGCAGGGTAGCATATTTTCATTGCTGTGTCCAAGGGATACATGTCTTCGACCGCTGGAAATCTTAGCAGTATATAGAGGTGCAGGAGATATCCGGCTGTAATTCCGCCAACTATTCACAATAATTCTAAACGATTTAGGTAGACGCACACCAGAAATAATACACAATGTAACGCCTGTGAGGAATACCAGCGAAATAAAACCTGCTGCCTTTAATTGAAAGACTTTTATGCTTTCAGTGCGCCCTCATAATTCTTTGATAAATAAAACAAAGCGATTGAAAGGTCCGTCTTTTATAACACATTCGGTTAGCCGATGATGAAATCAGCTTGCACAACATCTTGTGTAATGATCGTTACATCACTATCAATTCAACATTCTTTGCTTTTGATACCCAGTGGAGAAACAAAATTCTCTCGGCCAGAAACGCTGCATTGATAGTAATGATGCCGGTTCGGTTTCATTGCTTCAGAACTTAGAACTTCTTGCAGAAGTCTCGACAAGCCTATTCTGTCGTCACTTCAAAATAAATGTCTGAGCAGTGCTAGTTCAATTCTCACATTGTTACTATCTTCGCCCCAGCTCCAGGTGTCTCAATCCGACAAAACACGTTCCAGCTGATTTGATTTTCAGTGCAATGCCTCGTTAATGTGGTCCTCCGTCTGTCATTCTGACACAACATCCCCTTGTGAAGTACGTGGGGCGCTGATGCCACCACTAAAACGGGTCACCGGGACCACAGAAACATACGGTCATTGAATACTACAGCTCAGAGACAGACCGTTCCGAACATCAAGGCCATAGGAACCTATTATGTTGGCTCGGCCCATCCTCCCACAATCACAGAATAGCCTCCAAGCCGCACGTATCCATGAGTCTATCCAAGTTTCTCTTACGTTTTAAAATCGAACCTGAAAGGAGCACCTCCACTCTCAGCTGGTTGCTAACTTTTAACACCCTATGTGTGAATATTTCCCCATGTTCCATTTTAATACATCATCCTTCACACTTAATACGTGGCCTCTCGTTCTATGCTCACTCAACGTCAGTGGAAAATGACTGCTTCCATTTAGCCCACCTGTGCCCTTCATAATTCTCCATCAAATCTCCGGTCTTTGGGAATAAGGTCCTACTATGTCCAGCACTTGCCTATAAAGCAAGTTACCAAGTCTCGGATTCATCCTTGGACTCTTTCTATGCACACTTTCAGTTCTATTGAAATCCCTGCTGGGCAATGGGAGCAGAACTGTACCAATACCTTAATTCAGACCTTTACAATATTCAGCATATCGGCAGAGCGGGTCTGACTGTTTCGGTTTTGTCGTCGATGAACGGTTCATTCATTATGTTCGCTTCCGGTGCTGTGGGTTCTTCGCGGAGAGCGTGCAATAAAATATGCAGAACATGGATTGACATTGATAACAGAGAGAAGGGTATTGTCATTAATTTCGAGAGGGCGGGAGGATGAAAGCAAGGATACAATTCTGCGGATTTATAAGGCACTGGTCTGAGCCCAGACAGATTATTGGATACTGTGTAACTTGGGAGCCTTAACGAAAAAACGTATGTTGCGGCAGATGAACCCGTCCACAGGAAGTTCCAGTGAATCATCGAAGGAATGAAACTGGGTGGGCAGATATTGATGGCTCTTAGTCTGTACTCGTTAGAACATAAAACAATAAAGTGCTAAAAATATGATCTGGAATATTTGCTTCTTTTACACGTGGGGTCTGACCAGTGGACAAATCCAGAGAATTAGTTTGAGACCAGTAGTAAGTCGGCTATGATGGACTGGGAGAACAAACTCAGCAATCACAAAATGCCTAATTAGGCTCCCTCAGCTTACGTACTTCTGGCATCAGAGAGAAACGGATGTTGTCCAATGTGCGAACGAAGTCGGGTTTCAGTCTTCACAGGGAACAGGTGGCGGGTGTGCCGTTGTGGCTGTTGGAGTATGGGATGAAGATCGTTGGCAAAATGTGAAATTTAAAGGTCTGACGCCGTATGTAAACTGAAAATCGTGTGTAGTTCAGAACAATACCGTTTTCAATCATCTGAGCGGAGACGTCAGCAAAGCATGCAGTGTCCCTGTGTTCACTAACGGTGAACGGCGAAAGCGTGGACAGGATGTATGTGGATATTGCATCGTCACATCATCGTCACAGACTCGATCTGTAAATTAATCTCCTTGGAGTCCTGCCCGAGGACTTCTATGGACCACTACAGCTCGTTTAGATAATTGTCTGAAATAAAGTTTCGATTACCAAAACTCATTACGATAGGTTTCGCAAAACTGCATTCCATCTATCACTGTTTTTGCTATTCCAATTTGTCTTAACCTGTGTTTTATTCGTCTCACCGAACCTCAGTGGAAATAAAGCCTATCGATACATCCCTTGATTGTGTAAACCTCTGACAAATATCACCTCATTCCCCGATGCACTAGGAAGTAAGGTCGCCACCTACTCCCGCTTTCCCTTTAACTCTGGTGTTCAAGTCCTAAAGATTAGGTTTTACTTTACTATCAAACTTATGTTGACCACCATGTTAGGACCTGACAGCTTTTTAATGGATCCAGGACGTTTTCCGTTCGGTGTGATTTTTACAGGACCCTCACTGCTGTGGAGAGCAGCAACAGTACTGAATTTCCTCTATTTGGATTCAATTTTTCTTACTGTGGACTGATCAACACTCAGGCCTTTGGAAATTCCGCTTCCTTTTCTAACGTCACATGGTCGTGATTTGATACAAGTATGTTGTACATATACGGATCTTCTGGGGGATAAAAAAAACAGCAGGATAGTTCAGACAGAGATACTTTATTTATCCCAAGGGAAATTGGGTTTCGTTACAGTTGCACCAGCCAAGAATAGTGAAGAAATATAGCAATAAAAAAACACAAATAATTAAATATTAATAAGTAAATTATGCCAAGTGGAAATAAGTTCAGGACCTGCCTATTGGCTCAGGGTGTCTGACACTCCGAGGGAGGAATTGTAAAGTTTGATGGCCACAGGCAGGAATTACTTCCTATGACGCTCAGTGTTGCATCTCGGTGGAATGAGTCTCTGGCTGAATGTACTCCTGTGCCTAACCAGTACATTATAGAGTGGATGGGAAAAATTGTCCAATATGGCATGTAGCTTGGACTGTTCTCTTTTCAGACACCACCGTCAGAGAGTCCAGCTCCACCCCGACAACATTACTGGCCTTTCAAATGAGTTTGTTGATTCTGTTGGTGTCTGCTTACCTCAACCTGTTGCCCCAGCACACAACGACAAACATGATAGCACTGGCCACCACAGACTCGTAGAACATCCTCAGCATCGTCCGGCAGATGTTAGAGGACCTCAGGCTCAACTCTCTTTCATTTTTCACATACTTGGATGTTTGGAAATGCTTTCAGTATGCACTTTGATATTGTTCGCTAGCTTGTTTTCATGTTTCATCTTGTCACTTCGATTGTTACTTTTACTTGCCCTCTGTAGATTTATTAAATGCCTCCCAACCCTCTGTCTTCGCGCTGATTATTGTTTTCGTATGTGCCTTTCTCCTTTGTTTTTACAATAGCTCTGACTGCTCTTGCCATTCACGGTTGTACTATTTTGACATTTGACTATCCTTTCACTCGTGGAACACATATATCCTGCAGCTTCCTCATTTAACCAGCAACTCACGGCATTGCTGTTCTGTTATCATCCATGTCAGCAGCTCTTCCCAATTTACTTTGGCCAACTCCTCTCTCATACCAATGTAATTTCCTTTAATCCACTGAGATACTGCTACGTCAGACTGTACGTTCTCTCTAACAAATATCAGTTTGCAAACTATGATGTTTTGGGGCTCATATACCTGAAGCTCGCTTATTGCTTTCTGTTAATTACATAACATCCAGTCCAGTATAGTTGATTGCTTAGTAGGATCAATCACAGACTGCTCTAAAAAGCCATCTCGCAGTCCTTCAAAAGCTCACTCCCTTCGGATCTATTACCAACCTCACTGCGGCGTGACCTCAGATACGGTCTCAACTGATATTGTTTCTTATGAGCCCAGAGCGAAGGTTTCTGAGAACAGATGCCGTCCTGAAGATAGAATATCCTGAACTTGAGGGGTAATAAATCAGCTAAGATACATGGGGGAGATCAACGGGCCTAAATACGCCCTTGTGAGCCGTGGTCTAAACGCTGGCGAACAACTCTGTCCTTTTTTTTAGCCAATGGCATTACAGTTATCATGTCTTCCATCTGCTCCCCACCGCACCTCTGCAGGCTCACATTGAGTAATAATCGAGTAATATGTTGAAAAATGTAATCAAACAGAATCATCGTCTCGTTCCGCAGATCATAGTGTTAGGAATGCAGCGCCGATAGAAGCGCAAGCGCAGCTTAATTAATGTCAGCAGACACGGGGCTAACAAAGGCGAGGAATCGGAGCGATTTGTTACAACAAACCAGCGATCATTCCGTGAGCCGGAACAGGTTCTGAATTGGGGGATGTGGTGCTCGAGGCATCAAATGATGAAGTTGTATTGCGGTCAATGACTGTCAAATGGAACTGATACTGAGAGAGGATGTGTTCATTTACCGACTGACCAAACAACGGGACAGCGGAGTCAGAGCCTGGAGCCTCCATTGAAGGTCAGGTACACAGCAAAATATAACATTCAGTGACATTCCTCGGATAATACACGGTCGGTTAACAGTTACATGGAATTGTTCAAAAGGCTTTAGACATTATTGTTCGGATATGGAAGATAAACTACATGAACAGGAATCTCTTATCTACTTCATCTCACTTTCCTCAGACTCGACGAATGTCCTGGGCATGCGCCTCGGCTCGAGTCATCCCGGCCTCTTCCCTGGTTGTGTCGAGCAGTCCATATTTGCTGTCCTTCCGATTATACTCCGGAACTCACAGTTCTAAGCCACCAATTGGAGTTTGTGTCTTGGTGCGTTACCGGGCGTGATCAGTGAACTACTTTGTTTAATGTAACATGTGTTTGTCCGATACATGGGTGCATACTGAGCTGGTCTGACTCTCGGACTGCCATGCAACATTCCCGAGGACTGTAAATTCCTGGGTGCCCAACTTCTTCTACCGACCATGCAAGGAAATTGTATGCCTCCTCACCCGAATCCTGGCCTACGGAACGCATTCAGTTAAGATTCATTCTTGGAGTATTGTGTGCGGTTTTGGTCAACCAATTACAGGAAGGATATTAATAAGGTTGAAAGAGTGCAGAGAAGGTTTACAAGAATGTTGACGGGACTTGAGAAACTGAGTTACAGAGAGAGTTTGAATATGTTAGGGCTTTATTCCCTGGAGCGTAGAAGAATGTGGGGAGATTTGATAGAGGTATATAAAATTATGATGAGTATAGATAGAGTGAATGCAAGCAGGCTTTTTCCACTGAGGCTAGGGGAGAAAGAAAACAGAGGACACGTGTTAAGGGTGAAGGGGGAAAAGTTTAAAGAAAACATTAGGGGTGGCTTCTTCATACAGAGAGTGGTGGGAGTGTGTAATGAGTTCCGGAACACGCAAACCTTCTCAGCGAAACAATGTGAAGACACTCGAAGAAGATTATGCCAATTAAGTATCTTTAAATACTTTGGAGAAATGCAGAAAGAATTATGTTTACGAAGATCATAGAGATGATATAGAATCCCAGATTTATTGTAACTGGTTGAGAATCTCTTCTTTGATCTGCATTTAGCACGCATATCCCACAGTGAATATTTACTTATGCTTCGAATTTGGAGAGCAACGTTTGCCCATTATCTCTCAAAGGATGCACTGGCATTGGAGTCTGTTGGAGTCACGTTAAATGACGATTTGGGGATGGGGCGGTGATGGCCTCATTGCACCCTGTCGAATGATAGAATTCTCAGCCTGCGGGGGCGTGTGGAGCCTATTTACACAATTGTGTGATTCCGGGTCTAAGGATAGATTCCGAAAAGAAGGGTCTTCCTTCAGAACAAAGGGCAAGAGGAATATCTTTAACTAGACGGTGATGAATTTGTGAACTTTACGGCCACGGGCAGCTGTTGACGGCAGGTCATAGTGTATACTTAAAACGGGTCAAATGCCCTACTTGTGACCTCTATATCGTGTGCTCATAGGTGCAGATGCTGTTCTGTAATGGTGACAATCTGCTTTATTCAAAGAGATAAATTCAATGCTTACAATAAAACAGCCGTTACCTGATTCAAGGTTTACTGCATCTAGGCTTCCGGCATATGAAATCACAGTTCATCGTATTTCGGAACCAAAGCTGGGGACTTCACTTTAATGATAAAGAACCGGATAGTGTAACTTAACCAATATATGGCTAACACGAGAGGGCACAGTTTAAAGGTGCTTAGAATGTGTATAGAGGAGATATGAAGGGAGAGTTTTTTTTACGCAGGGAGTGGTGTGTGCCTGTAATGGGCTGCCAGCGACGGTGGTGGAGGCGGATAATATAGAGTCTGTTGGGAGAATATTGGATACGTACAGGAAGCTTGGAAAAATTGAGGGCGATTTCCACAGTGAGTACATGCTCAGCACAGCATTGTGGGCCGAAAGGCCTGTATTGTGCTATAGGTTTTCAATGTGCCTATGTTTAGGAGTTCCAGACAACTGATTGGCATCAGTTCTTGGAATCAGTCCGGCACAAGCTATATGTTATGAATAGCAATCAAATATATGTTATTTATTGCACTGATGTAAAGAAAGGGACTGATAATATCAGTGAATAGATAGAAGTCAAGCCCTGACCTGGTATCTCCGATATCTTACAAAGGAGGAACTTTTTCTGGCCACATGTCTCTAAATGCGGTGCACTTGAACCAACTCCAATGAACGGGAAAAGATGAGTCTGTACGGTTGGGTCCTGATGATGGCACTCGGCCAAAATCTTTTGTGTTTTCTTTTATTGGAGATGCCAGTCCTACCAGTTTCTCTCATCGTTGTGTCCGCGTTATGTTCAACGTTTGCAATGGATGTCGGGAAACTCGGCGTGGTAGTGTAAATAATAAGGTGGCCAATGAGAGTATATTACATCGTGAAAAAACTTAACCAATCAATATAAGTTATACTGGAGAGTCTTTTTTTTGCTCCAGGAAAGAAGGACGGGAAGTACAGATTATGTACCGAGCACAAGAGACATTTTAAAGAATGCCAATTATAAACTTGCTTCTACGACAGCTGATGAGTCATTTTTGGAAACATCATACAATTCAACACATTTATCTGTGCACTAAGCACTGCCTCACCATCTTAACAAGCAAATGAATAGGGCTGAGCGCGGCAATCTTTAGCTGCTCCCTGAATTTGGTGTGGGTCACACTGTAAATGAAGGTGTTTGTGCAGCAGCTGAAAAGCTGAATCACTGTCCCCGCTAGCTGCGCCAGCCACAGTCGGATAGACGTTTCCAGGTCTGTGTAGAGGCACCTCAGGAAAATGAAAACAAGGGTGGTTGTCGCCCAGCACAGGAGGAAACTCGCCGACAAGGTGAAGAGCAGGACGATGGATTGTCTCCTGCTCCTCATTTCCGGATCCTGCTGCTTCTCGCTTTTTCTCTGTCCCCTGAGCCCCCTACGGACTCTGCTGGACGCCAGGATCTGTCTGACTGTCAGAATGTTGAGGAACAAAATGAGGAAGAAAGGAAGCAGCGGATTCAAAAGACGGTCTAACCAGTAAAACCATTCAAACTCCGTATCCATGAGAAGACTCGATTTGTGATCGCATTGATTCCAATAAATATCTGCACGTTCCTTGTGCAGGAAGTAATACGGGACGTTCTTTAAACAGAACGCAACGCATATTGCGCCAATAACACATCCCGCAATTCTAGGCGTACAGTACTTGTTCTGAATCTTCGACCAGCAGATGGCTACAAAGCGATCGAAAGTGAACGCTACGGTAAGCCACACGGAACAATCTAAAGCCACGTAACACAAGACGTAGTGGAGTAAACAGAACGGAAGTGATGGCTGAAGCCAGTATATTCCTTAAATTTCATCCATCTGGTAGAATGCGACTTCGATCATCACCACCATTAGATCGGCCACGGCCATCGCCACCAGATACCGAGTGATACCTTTGGAGAGACCACACTTTCCTCGGCTCAATATCACGATCGCCGCCAGGTTAACTGTCGAAAAGAAAAGTACAATTACGACAACTGCAACATCCAATCAAACTGCGTTTCCAAAGGTATTTGTTGCACTACAGTACTCCTTGATGAACGCGTGACGAGAGCCATGGAATGTAAGGAAATGCACATCGGTTGTCCCCGTGCCAGTTAGCGATAAATCCTGGAAGGGTGGGTAAAGACAAATATATTTGTCGATTATTTACGGGGGGGGGGGGGAGCGGGGATATAAAAAGTCAACCCCGACCCATCGGTTAATTGGTCGGGATCCATGGCGTAAAAAGTGGTCTGTGATCCCTCTCGGAACGAAAAGATCACCAATTGTGAGAGAGATCATGAAGGCAACAGTACCAGCAATGGCAAGCAACAATTTCATGTTATTCCGCGAACCACCGTAGAATGACAGAAAATAATTAGCATACGATTCCGTCACGGCATACACACGATACTGGAAAGAATACAACAGGGACAAAATACAGAACGAACTCGGAGAGGCAGCTTCTCTGAAAACGGAGAGAGAGTTGATGTTTTCAGCCCAGACCCGTCATCATTGCTTCTCGGCTCACACTCTCCTATTATATCTTCGACCCCCATCCATTCTTCTACGAATGACCTGTCCCTGCACGAAACACCGACTGTTCACTTCTCTCCATTGATCAGAGATTCTCATCCTTTTGTCGACTGACTTCTAGGTTAATGGTAGAGGTGTTCTCCATAAAGAAAAGTTGTTAATGATAGGGGAGTTTTGCATAAAAAAAAGAAGTTTTTGGTCGCTTTGCCACAGTTGCTGCCTGACCTGCCGTGTTCCTCAGTCAGTTATTCCGGCATTGTAGCGTTTGCAGAATCTCTTCTGTTGAAAGTGGAAACGAATCTAAATGTCCGTGGCAAACGTCGTGCATATCGCCAATGTTTAATCTTGAAAAGACGTTACGATAAATCAATTTGACTGCGACCTGCGCAAATCAATGGTCGCCTTCAGAGGACTGTCAGAAGAATATAATTCTATTTTTTGAAGAAGTCCCAACCATACAGTACATTTTACACGCGAGACGAGGAAGTACCATCTATTTATTGATTAAATTGAAGGTCCAAATCGAGTGAGATGCATAAATAGTAACTCAGAATCCGATCACCGATAACAGCTTGAAACCACAAAGCAGTGAAGTCTTACCAGGGATTCCGATGACTACAATGGAAGGGTAGCAGATTTTCATTGTTGCTTCCATGGGATACTTGTCTTCGACGGCTGGAAACAAAGAGATTGAAAGGTCCACCTTTTATAACACATTCGGTTAGCTGATGATGAAACCAACTTGAACAACTGGTGTTAATGATCATTACGTCACTCTCAATTCAACATCCTTTGCTTTCAACACTTGGATCCCCAGTAGAGAAACAAAATTCTCTCGGCCAGAAACGCTGCATTCATATTAATGATGCCGGTTCGGTTCCCTTGTTTCAGAATTTAGGGCTTTTTTTCTTGTAGAAGTATTGACAAGCCTATTCTTTCATCATGTCAAAATATTTGTCTGAGCAGTACTAGTTCAATTCTGACATTGTTACTATCTACGCCCCAGCTCCAGGGTATCTGAATCCGACATACACTTTCCAATTATTTTGATTTTCAGTGGAATGCCACGTTAACGTGGTCCTCCGTCTGTTATTCTGACACACCTGCCCCTTGTGAAGTAAGTGGGGTGCTGATGCCACCACTAAAACGTGTCACTGGGACCATAGAAACATTCGGTCATCCCATCCTCCCACAATTACAGAATACTCTCCAATCCCCACGTATCCATGAGTCTATCCAGGTTTCTCTAACATTTTGAAATCCATCCTTAATGGAGCACCTCTGCTCTCAGATGGTTGCTAACCTTTACCAACCTCTGTGTGAATATCTACGCCATGTTCCATTTTAATACACTACCCTTCACACTTAACACATGATCGCTTCTTCTACGCTCACACAACATCAGTGGAAAATGACTGCTTCCATTTAACCCATCTGTGCCCTTCATAATCCTGAATCAAATCTCCCCTCTTTGGGAATAAGGTCCTACCCTGTCCAGCACTTGCCTATAAAGCAAGTTATCAAGTCTTGGAATCATCCTTGGACTCTTTCTATGCACTCTTTCAATTCTATTGAAATCCATCCTGGCAACGAGAGCAGAACTGTACCAATACCTCAATTCAGATCTTAACAACGTCCAGCATATCGGCAGAGCGGGTCTGAGTGTTTCTGTTTTGTCGTCGATGAACGTTTCATTCATTATGTTCGCTTCCGGTGCTGTGGGTTCGTCGCGGAGACCGTGCAATAAAATATGCGGAACATGGATTGACATTGATAACAGAGAGAAGCTTATTGACATTCATTTCGAGAGGGTGAGAGGATTAAAATAAGGATACAATTCTGCGGATTTATAAGGCACTGGTCAAAGTATTGTGAATATTGTGTCATTACGGACCCTATACTAAAATGATTATGCTCCGGATTAGAAACTCCAGTCCAGAGGAGGTTCAGGTGAATGACCGAAGGAATGAAATCGAGTGGGCAGCTTTTGATGGCTCTGAGCCCATTCGTTAGACCTTAAAAGAGTTGCAGATTTGTACACGATGTTCTACGTATCATTTATCTTTCTATCTATCCATTTATCCATCTGTCTATCTAACTGGCTATCTATCTAACTATCTATCTCTGTGTCTATGTCTCTCTCTCTCTCTCTCCCTCTGTATTGATTTACTCACTGACTGAATTAATTTATTTCTGATATTTGCATAGTTTGTCTTCACTTTGCAAGTTGGTTTCTCATGCCGCTCATCGCTTGTGCAGTGTTCTTCACTGAGTCTATTGTATTTGTTTGTTCTGTTGTGAAAGCCGCATGGAAATGAATTTCCGGATAGTATTTTATGAAACATAATTATTTTGACAATATTTTATTGTTTAACCTTTGAACTTCAAAAGTACTAAGGCAGAACTTTTTTTTTTTTCTGGGACTTCGACGCCGTGAGTGTGTGTCTCTAATCGTTGCAGTGCTGTATTGGGAAGTGATTAAGGAACTTTGAAGAAGAGATTCTGCACCTTGTCTGTTTTTTGAATTTGGCAGCAAGCGGTATCAGCCCTGTTCTCGGAGAGCCCATACAAAGTTCTTCAGAGTGCTCAGGGAATTGAAGCGAGATCTCTGGCGCTGTGATTGTGTCACGCCGCCGTGCCTTTTTCTTGAAAAGAAAGCTTTATTAACAAGGAAGCAACAGAGTGACAAACTATTCGTTCTGCGCCCAGGATGCACTTTAGTCAACACCAGCGGAGAATCTGTCTTAGCTTGAAAGTAAACAGAGGGACACCCGGACATTATAAGAACCCTGTAAGAGGGTATGGCTGGACGGCGATGGCTGTCGCACATTTTCTGGACTTCGGAAAGGAAACACGGCGATCACAAGTACAAGAGCGGTGCCCTTGGCTGATGACCCCTCTTTGTAATAAATGTCAATGATCAGGGCGTGTTGCTGACGGAGTTTTAACTAGTTGGTCCGCCCTGTTTGATTCACTTCTTCATTTATTCAATTATGTTGGTTGCATTTACTGCTGATGGGCGCGAAACTAAAAAAAAAAGAGTATCCTGATTGGATGTATTGACATGTCGGAATATAGTCAGACCTGGGCACCTACGTGTAACTAATGCTCGGTGGACGCCTGGTTATTCTTAAGTAGTATCATAAAAGGCCGGGAACTGTCCACACCAATATCAATTGCGCATTGAAGCCCTCACTGAGCTCTGGTGCCATAGTGTCTCAACAGACTGAATGTACCTGCAGAGGGCAGAGGACATTTATCCGCCACTTCTTCATAGATACCCCTGAAGCATGACCTGATCAATGCTCATCTGACCACGGTACATACCCATCACCAACCTCACCATTCCAGGACAGTTTCTTTCCAACGCTTCCGTCCCCTTAACCTTCTTATCTGAAATGCCCGTTTTTATTTCTCAGCCGAGACTTTGTTGTTTCAGTTTCCTTTGTCCCATGACCAACTCCTCCTACTTCGACATCGCCTTGTGGCACCTTTCCACGCCCTTCTCACCGGGACAACTCGCTTATCCTCTGCTATATTAATAATCTCCAGTTACTTGGTCCCACCATCAAATTTTTAAAGATTGCCGATGACCAGGTTCATTCGTCATATATATCGAAACATAGAGTGAAATGCTTGGTTTGCGTCAGCAATTATCACTCTCCCATGATGCACTGCGGGAAGCTCATATGCTTCCAGTGCGAACCTCACAAGCTGATCATGGACTGACTTCAGCCAATCCGGCTTTGCAATACGGCGGAGATCTGGAGTACACGGAGGAAACTCACACCGTTTGGAAGGATCGTACAAACTCTTTACAAAGGTCTCCGGAATGGACCCTGCTCGCTGAACCTGTAATTGTTTCGACAACCACTGCGCTACCGTCTTACCCACGACGACCATCCAATCCCTAAGGCTTCATTATTTCCATCAGGTATATCTCAGGGCTCCCCTTCATTTGTAAATTCAGACTTCAAACATTCTACTCTACAAACACTCTCGCTGACACTTAGAAGACCGAGGAGCAAGTTTTAATATAGCGCAAGATGTCAATCCTGCCAGTTAAAGCTTTTTCTATCAGTTCCGGAGGCAGCTCGATTTTCGCATGCCGACTTTTCTTTCAATCCTTTCCGAAATTCTTCAAATACTCCCTTAATAATTGCATGGCCGTGGACACCAATAATCTGCAATTTATCGCCTGCATCATGTTTGGGATCAGCTCGTGCCCCGTCTCCAAATAGGCTTCCACTATTTCTGATAGTGCCTACCACGCCCGTATTTCCATCTCACGTGGCAAATTATCCACTGGCTGCTCTTCAATTCACCCTACTAACGACGATGCCTAGATTATGTCTCTTCACACCGTGTCCTTCGTAAAGAGGTCATACGTTCCTTTGAGTATCTCCGTCGCCACGCGGTTATTCTCGAGCTGAGAACTTTCATCCCAGTAACTGTGAAATGGACTCTAATTTCCAGTGAACGGTCTCCGCTCAACCTACTGTGGGTGATGCAGCTTTCATTCCCATCTCCTGTTTTTCTTGCACTTCCCTTTCACCGCAACACCTCAGACAAAACAGTGGTAGATTACACTTGCTCCTGAAGTGTGAGACCATCAGCCGCAGGATTCAGACCGTCATGACGGACATTCAGACAGGCTGCCATCTGACCCCGCCAGTCAAAACTTGCCCTCCCATTTTCTTTTGGCAGATTGCCGTGACTCTCTGGTTCGCTCATCTCACTGCAGTAACTTCTCACACAAGGTAGTCTGTATCCCTCTGTGCAGTCATAGTGTCCCTCTCCACATGGGTAACATCAACTGCAGACGAGACCACCACTGTTCTGAGCACCGGCATTCCCTCCATCATATCCACAAAGACTCCAGGTTGATTATTGTGAGCCGTTTCTTTTGGCTGTCGCCGACTAGAGCTGTTTTACAGGGATCTGTGTTGGGACGGCTTTTTAACATTACCTGTCAATGACCTGTCTGACACAACTGTTGGCTCCCTGGCAAATTTACGGCCGATTTGAAAGAAGCTGGAAGGGCAGGTAGTTTTGAGAAACGAAAGAGGTTACTGAAGTCCTCAGGAGAATGTGAAGTGAAAGTTCGAACTGAGTATCGGGAACCGTAAGGACATGTTCTCTGGAAGAGAAACGAAAGGGCAGATTGTTTTGTGCATGCAGAGAGAACTCAAAAATCCGAGATTCCAGAGGAATGTGGGAGTCCTAGTGCAGGTTGCAGTTAAGGTAATAAAGGTTAATTTCAAGTTGGAGTCGATGAATGGGAAGGCGGATGTGACGTTAACCTTTATTATGAACACTCTCATCCCTTTCTCTGATGACGAAAGTGCTGATATTGGAGAATATTCTTCTGGAGATGTAAAGCTTATCATATCATGAGCTTTGGAACGCTTGGAGCTTGTGCCTTATTGAAACCTGTCGAATGTTGAAAGTCCTCAATGGAGTGGGTGTGCAGCAAATCTATCCTGTCCTGGGTCAGGAGAGTTCAGAATAAAGAAGCGTCCTTTTAGAGTGGAAACGAGGATGTTTTCCTTGATTGTGGCCAGCAGTCCATGTTTGATGCCTTTCCGATCATACTCCAGAACTCACTGTTGTAAGCCGATAATTGGAGTTTGTGTCGGGATCAGTGAACCACTTTGTTTAATGTAACATATGTTTGTCCGATACGTGGGTGTACACTGAGGTGCTCTGACTCTTGGACTCCCATGTAACATTCCCGAGGACTGTTATGTTCCAGGCTGCCCAACCTCTACCGCCCATGCAAGGAAATTGTATCCATAACTCACCTCAAACCCGGCTTAACGGAGCGAATTAAATTAAGATTGATCCTTGGAGTATTGTGTGCAGTTTTGCTCACCGAATTACAGGAAGGATATTAATAAGGTTGAAAGAATGAAGAGAAGTTTTACAAGGATGTTACCGGGTCTTGAGAAACTGAGTTACAGAGAAGGGTTGAATAGGTTAGGACTTTATTCCCCAGAGCGTAGAAGAATGAGTGTAGACTTGATAGAGGCATATAAAATCATGATGGGTACAGGTAGAGTGAATGCAAGCAGGCTTTTTCTACTGAGGCTAGGGGAGAGAAAAAGCAGTCGACATGTGTTAAGGGTGAAGGGGGAAAAGTTTAAAGAAAACATTAGGGGTGGCTTCTTCATACAGAGAGTGGTGGGAGTGTGGAATGAGTTCAGGAAAACACAAACCTTCCCACCGAAACAATGTGACGACACTCGAATAAGGTTATGCCAATAAAGTATCTTTAAATAATTTGGAGAACTGCTGAAAGAATTATGTTTAAGAAGATCATAGAGATAATATAGAATCCCAGATTTAATGTAACTGATTGAGAATCTCTTCTTTGATCTGCATTTAGCACGCATATCCCACAGTGAATATTTACTGATGCTTCGAATTTGACGTGCAGCTTTTGCCCATTATCTATCAAAGGATGCACTGGCATTGGAGTCTGTTGGAGTGACGTTAAATGACGAGTTGGGGATGGGACGTTAATGGTCTCATTGCACTCTGTCGAATGATAGAAGACTCAGACTGCGTACGCGTGTAAAGCCTATTTACACAATTGTGTGATTCCAGGTCTAAGGATAGATTCCGAAAAGAAGGGCCTTCCTTCAGAACAAAGGGGAACAGGGATATCTTTAGCTAGACGGTGATGAAATTGTGAACCTTACGGCCACGGGCAGCTGTTGACGGCAGGTCATAGTGTATACTTAAAACGGAGGCTGACGTTTTCATGATTAGTGAGGATTTGGAAGGTTATTACAATTAAGCAGGAGAGTGCGGTTGAGAGGAATATTATATCGGCGATAATAGAAGGGCAGAGCATACCCGATGGGTAAAATGCGCTTTCTGTGAACTCTATATTGTATGCTCACAACTGCAGATGCTGTTCTGTAATGGTGACAATCTGCTTTATTCAAAGAGATAAATTCAATGCCTACAATAAAACAGCCGTTACCTGATTCATGGTTTACTGCACCTTGGCTTCAGGCATATGAAGTCACAGTTCATTGTATTTCGGAACCAAAGCTGGGGACTTCACTTTAATGATAAATAACCGGATAGAGTAACATAACCAATATGGCTAACACGAGAGGGCACAGTTTAAAGGTGCTTAGAATGAAGTACAGAGGAGATGTCAAGGGTGAGTTTTTTTTTTTTTACGCAGAGAGTGCTGTTTGCCTGGAATGGGCAGCCGGCGACGGTGGTGAAGGCGGATACGATAGAGTCTGTTGGGAGACTACTGGATATTTACAGGAAGCTTGGAAAAATAGAGGGCGATTTTCAAAGTGACTACATGTTAGGCACAGCATTGTGGGCCGAACAACCTGTTGTGTGCTATAGGCTTTCTATGTTTAGGAGTTCCAGGCAACTGACGTGGAAGAGTACCTAATAAAGTGGCCATTGAGTGTATATTGCATTGTGAAAGAACTTGACCAATCAATATAAGTTATACTGGAGAGTCATTATTTTGCTCCAGGGATTAAAGACAGGAAGTACAGATTATGTACCGAGCACAACAGCCATTTTAAGGAATGACAATTATAAACTTGCTTCCACGACTCCTGAAGAGTCATTTTTGGAAACATCATACAATTCAACAGATTTATCTGTGCACTAAGCACTTCCTCACCATATTAACAAGCAAATGAATAGGGCTGAGCGCGGCAATCTTTAGCTGCTCCCTGAATTTGGTCTGGGTCACACTGTATATGAAGGTGTTTGTGCAGCAGCTGAAAAGCTGAATCACTGTCCCCGCTAGCTGCGCCAGCCACAGTCGGATAGATGTTTCCAGGTCCGTGTAGAGGCACCTCAGGAAAATGAAAACAAGGGTGGTTGTCGCCCAACACAGGAGGAAACTCGCCGACAAGGTGAAGAGGAGAACGATGGACTGTCTCCTGCTCCTCATTTCCGGATCCTGCTGCTTCTCGCTTTTTCTCTGTCCCCTGAGTCCCCTACGGACTCGGCTGGACGCCAGGATCTGTCTGACTGTCAGAATGTTGAGTAACAAAATGAGGAAGAACGGAAGCAGCGGATTCAAAAGACGGTCTAACCAGTAAAACCACTCAAACTCCTGATTCGTGTGAAGAGCCGATTTCAGACCGCATTGATTCGAATAAATATCTGCACGTTCCTTGTGCAGGAAGTAATAAGGGACGTTCTTTATTGTGCCAATAATCCGTAACGCAATTCTTGGCGTACAGTACTTGGTCTGAATCTTCGACCAGCAAATGGCCACAAAGCGATCGAAAGTGAACGCTACAGTCAGCCACACGGAACAGTCTAAAGACACGTAACACAAGACGTAGTGGACTAAACAGAACGGAAGTGATGGATGAAACCAGTATGCTTTGTACGTTTCAACAATCTGGTAGAACGCGACTTCGATGAGAACCACCATTAGATCGGCCACGGCCATTGCCACCAGATACCGAGTGATACCTTTGGAGAGACCACACTTTCCTCGGCTGAGTATCACAATCGCCGCCAGGTTAACTGTCGAAAAGAAAAGCACAATTACGACAACTGGAACATCCAATCAAACTGCGTTTCCAAACGTATTTGTTGCACTACAGTACTTCTTGATTAACGCGTGACGAGAGCCATGGAATGTAAGGGAATGCGCCTCCGTTGTCCCCGTACCAGTTAGCGATAAATCCTGGACGTGTGGGTGAAGACAATGATGTTTCTCGCTTATTTAAAACCGAGAGAAGTTCCAAACCAGGAGATACTGCAGATGCTGGAAATCCAGATTAATGCAGATACAATGCATGTCTGGCAGCACCTACGGGGAGGGGGCAATAACAAGTCGACGGATTTGGACGAGGAAATCTATCAAACGTCCCCTCATTCCTTATGCAGGACTCCACAAACACCAACAAGGTTGAGTCTGATCTGGTCCTGCAGTTTAGGAACATCTCAGGTTTTAAAATAAATGAAAAAAAAGAAAGGAATTCTGTGCAATGTTTCAACTTGAAGTTCCCACCGACCCCTCCCTTGCTTATTTGGTCGGGGTCCATGGCGTAAAAACTGGTCTGTGATCCCCTTGCATGAACGTAAAGATCACCAATTGTGAGAGAGATCATGCAGGAAGCAGTTCCAAAAATGGCAAGCAACAACGAGAGAGATAGATGTTTAATATTATTCCGTGAATCTCAAAAGCGTAGAACCATCATGGAATGACTTAAAATAATTATCATCAGATTCCGTCACAGCGCACACGCGATACTGGAAAGAGGTTAACAGGGACAAAATACAGAACGAACTCGGAGTGGCAGCTTCTCTGAAAACGGAGAGAGAGTTGACGTTTTTAGCCCAGAACCGTCATCATTGCTTCTCGGCTCACACTCTCCTGTTATAGCTTCGACCTGCATCCATTCTGGTACTAATGAGCTGTCCCCGCACGAAACACCGTCTGTTCACTTCTCTCCATAGATCAGGGATTCTCAAACTGGGGTCGACCGACTTCTGGGTTAATGGTTGGGGTGTTCTCCATAAAGAAAAATGGTTGCCCTGCCATTTTGCCCTGCCAGTTGCTGTCTGACCTGCGGTGTTACTCAGTCAGTTTTTCATGTGTTGTTCCGAACATACAGGCGTTTGCAGAATCTCTTATGTTAAATGTTGAAACGAACATAAATGTCCACGGTAATAGTCACTCTGATCGCGAATGTTTAATCCTGAAAAGACGTTGCGGTAAATCAATTTAACTGCGACCTGACAATGTTCGCATTCAGCGGATTGTTAAAATGATTTAATGCTATTTATTGCAAAAGTCCAAAAATTACAGTACATTTTCCACGCAAGACGAGGAAGTACCATCTGTTGATGGATTAAATTGAAGGACCAATGTCGAGCGAGATGCAGAAATAGTAACTCGCAATCTGATAACCGGTAACAGCTTGAAACCGCTAAGCAGTGAAGTCTTACCAGGGATTCCGATGACTACAATGGAAGGGTAGCATATTTTCATTGTTGTATCCATGGGATTCTGGTCTTCGGCGGCTGGACAACTTATCACTATATAGTGGTGCAGGAGATATCCGGCTGTACTCCGCAAACTGTTCACAATACTTCTAAACGATTTATGTAGACGCACAGAAGAAACAATACACATTGAAACGTCTGTGAGGAATTCCACCGAAATAAATCCTGCTGCCTTTAATTGAAAGATTTTTCCGTTTTCAGTACGCCCTGATAGTTCATACTGAAGTGAAACAAAGAGATTGAAAGGTCCATATTTTATAACACATTCGTTTAGCTGATGATGAAACCAATTTGCACAACATCTGCTGTAATGATCGTTACATCACTATCAATTCAACATTCTTTGTTTTTCACACTTGGATCCCCAGTGGAGAATCAAAATTCTCTCGGCCAGAAACGCCGGTTCGGTTCATTTGCTTCAGAATTTAGGGCTCGTTTCCTGTAGAAGTTTTGCCAAGCCTATTCTTTCATCATGTGAAATTATTCGTCTGAACAATGCTAGTTGAATTCTGACATTGTTACTATATTTGCCCAGCTCCAGGGTATCTCAATCCGACAAACACGTTCCAATTGTTTTGATTTTCATGGAATGACACGTTAATGTGGTCCTCCGTCTGTCATTCTGACCCAACTGCCCCTTGGGAAGTACGTGGGGCGCTGATGCTACCACTAAAACGGGTCACCGGGACCATAGAAAAATACAGCCATTGAATACTACAGCTCAGAGACAGACCGTTCCGAACATCAAGTCCCCGCGAGACTATTATGTTGTCTCGTCCCATCCTCCCACAATCACATAGTAGCCTCCAAGCCCCACGTATCTATGAGTCTATCCAGCTTTCTCTTACGTTTTCAAATCAAACCTGAATGGAGTACCTCTTGCTCTCAGCTGGTTGCTAACTTTTACCAACCTCTGTGTGAATATCTTCCACATGTTCCATTTTAATATATTACCCTTCACACTTAACACATGGCCGCTCCTTCTACGCTCACTCAACATCAGTGGAAAGCGATTGCTTCCATTAAACCCACCTATGCCTTTCATAATTCTGAATGAAATTTCCCCTCTTTGGGAATAAGGTCCTACCCTGTCCAGCACTTGACTATAAAGCAAGTTATCAAGTCTCGGATTCATCCTTGGGCTCTTTCGATGCACTCTTTCAATTCTATTGAAATCCCTCCTGGGCAACGGGAGGAGAACTGTACCAATACCTCAATTCAGATCTAACAACGTCCAACATATCGGCAGAGCGGGTCGGACTGTTTCTGTTCTGTCGTCGATGAACGTTTCATTCATTATGTTCGCTTCCGGTGCTGTGGGTTCTTCGCGGAGACCGTGCAATAAAATATGCAGAACATGGATTGACATTGATAACAGAGAGAAGGTTATTGACATTCATTTCGACAGGGCGAGAGGATTAAAGCAAGGATACAATACTGCGGATTTATAAGGCACTGGTCTGACCTCAGACAGAGTATTGGATATTGTGTAACTTGGGACCCTTAACGAAAAAAAAACGTATGTTGCGGCAGATGAACCCGTCCAGAGGAGGATCAAGTGAATCACCGGAGGAATAAAACGGAGTGAGCAGGTATTGATGGCTCTGAGCCTGTACTCGTTAGAATTTAACGCAGTAAAGTGGGAGGAATATGATCTGGAATGTTTGTATCCTTGACACGTGGGGTCTGACCAGGGGGACACATCCAGAAAATGAGTTTGAGTCCAGTGGTAAGTCGGCCATGATGGAGTGAAAAACAACCTCGGCAGTCACAAAATGCCTAATTAGGCGCCCTCGGCTACCGTTCTTTTCGCAGCACAGAGAAACCGATGTTGTCCAATGTGCGAACGAAGTCGGTTTAAGTCTTCACAGGAAAAAGGTGGCGGGTGTGTGGCTGTGGCTGTTGGAGGATGGGATGAAGATCGTTGGAAAAATGTTAAATTTAAAAGTTTAACGTAGTATGTAAACTGCAGAACCTCTGTTCCCCCTGCCACAGGAGTTTGAAGAGGCGAGGTTCTGCCACCACGTACCGATTCACCATTGTCACGATGAGGGTGGAATAAGACCGTGGGGCAGAGACAATCGACAGATCTGCCGTGATGACAGTCAGTGGAACAGGCCTGAGGGGCGACGACGACCATAACGTACCAGCCGTACTCGGAGTGAGGGGATACAAGGCAGAGCGGTGGAGATCAAGGACAGATCAGCCATGATCACTGTGAAGAGCGGAGGTGAACAGAGGAGCAAATGTCTTTCTCCGGCTGCAATTAAAAAAAAACACGAACACTCATGATGCATTTTAGGTTCAGATTGTTTCGATCATTCGCCAACAAGAGGCAATCTATAAATATGTAAAGTAATTGTATCATCAGATCAGATTAGATCCAACTTTATTGTCATTGTGCAGATTACAGATACAAAGCCAATGAAATCCAGTTAACATCTGAGCAGAAATGCATAGAATAGTGTTATTTACAAAATAACGGCGAATAAAAAGTGCTACAGCACACAAATATAAAAGCACTGAGACAGTACAATATTATTTACAATATCGCTCAGCGCTGTGATGTGAGGTTCAGCAGTTTCACAGCCTCAAGGATGAAGCTCTTCCTGTGCCTGCTGGTGAGGGAGCGGAAGCTCCTGTAGCGCCTACCGGATGGGAGGGGAGTACAAAGTCCATGGTTAGGGTGAGGTACAGCCTCGAGAATGCTTTTCGCACTGCCCAGCCACTGTTTATGGTAGATGTTCTCAATGGTGGGCAATTGGCTGCCGATAATCCTCTGGGCAGGTTTCACCACCTGTTGGAGTGCTTTACGGTCCGATTTGGCACAATTGTCATACAACACTAAGATGCAATTGGTGAGTATGCTCTCAATGTTACAGCGGTAAAGGTCCGTCGGTATCCTGGGACAGAGGTGAGCTTTCTTGATGGTCCGCAGGATATAAAGGCGCTGTTACAACTATTCGATCAGGATGGAGGGGTTCAGGGACCAGGTGAGATCCTCGGAAATCTGGACACCAAGAAATCTGAACCTTGATACACGCTCCACCACAGCTCCGTTGATGTTTATGGGGATGTGCGTGTGGCTCCCAGCATGCCTGATGTCCACAATGATCTCTTTGGTCTGCTGTGTGTTATGGGCCAGGTTGCGGTCGGCACACCACGCGGCCAGGTGCTGGACCTCGTCCCTTTAGGCCTTCTCATCATCCCCTCTGATCAGGCCAACCACCAGGACATTCATGCAGAAAACACTGTCGTCGTAATTTATTTACTGTTTAATAGGATATTATATTTTATTCCATTTAGCGAACACAGAACTGCAGGCGAAGTAATTTCTCATCGTTCTGTGGACTTTCACGCAGCTATCCCCAAAAGTCAATAGTTCAGGGAGTGTAGACAGTGGTCCAGTCGTAACAAATGTCGTGGGTTTGTGAATAGCTGACACAGCGTTTTCAACATAGAGTATCACACCATGTTACAAACACTCAAGATTTCGATCATCCATGTATCTGGTAACAGTTTTCTTGAATGACCCTAATGTACCGGACTCCACTGACTCCACCACCGGTGGATCGGCCACACCTACCACCTCATGGCTCCAAAGTGTAGGTTTGTTGTTGAATCTTGGAGAGATGAATATCTAGTACTCAGGAGAAAACTACCTCAGCAAATAAACTCACAGTGAATTCTGTCCACGCTGCCATTCGGTTTTATATTGAACCATTAAACTGGTTCGAAGGTGACCAGTGATTTAAGGAGATAACCGCGACCGGACAGAACAAGATTCAAGTCGTGACTCCTTCCTGGGGCAGATGGAGTTTTCAGGAGGAGCGTAATCATTGTCACCGTGAGGTGAAGTCGCAATTTAGAAGTGAAAATATCTTCCGAATATTTTCTGGATGAGTTTCTGTACAGTTCAATGCAAGCGCTCGGGGGCAGTGTGTGGACGTATGTGCGGATGAAGCCCACATCCTCTGTTATGAGGGTGTTGTGATTTAACCATTGCTCAGAGAGTGATCAGTATCGTTGGGGAACATGACATTGAGCTTCCTGAGTTCGGCAGAATCGGACTCCGGAGCTTAGCACAAGGTAGCTCAGGAAAATACGCTGGACAAGTTTATAGCATTTTAATCAATAAACCGATCACGACGGTATTTTCAGCAGATCAATGTTATACGAACATTGGAGCAGGAGCAGAAGTGGTCCATTCGGTCCATCAAGACTGATCTGCCACTCAAGTAATCTCTGTCTTAAAAACACTCAACCACCTGGACACCACAACGGCCTATGGAAACAAATTCCACAAATTCACCACACACTGGCTATCGCATATCTGTGTTAAATGAAAGATACTTTATCCCGAGCTGTAGCCACTTGTCCTAGACTCCTCCAGCATAGGGAACATCCTATCTGCATATACTGTCTGTAGGCCGTTCAGTATTCTAAAGTTTTCAATGAGATCCCTCCTCATCTTTCTGAATTACATCGAGTACAGACAGAGAACCATCAAGCATTCGTCATATAACAACAGTTTAATTTCCGGAATCATCGTTCTGAACTCTCTCTTGTCCCTTTCCAATGCCAATAAAACTTTTCATAGATGAGTACCCCAAAAATGTTCTCGGCAGTCAAAGAGATGCCCCACTCGTTCCTTCTAAATCTCACCTCCCTGCTCTTCTATTCAAGACCTCTTCAAATAAGTGCAAACGTTGTATTTACCTTTATCCCCACCGACTGAATTTGCAAGGTAACCTTTAGTGTGTTCTACACAAGAAATCCCGAGTTCCTTTTCGTCTCAGAACTCTGTGCTTTCTCCCCTCAAATTACAACAGTTTTGTCAGGCGAAATTGTCTCTGACAACTTCGTTCTTCCTTGTTCGTTATCACTACCTACACCCTAATCAGATCCTTAACAATTATATCCAACATATCCCCACCCCCTGAGTTCAGGCTAACTGGTCTATGTATCTAATTGTACTGCTGCTTTCATCCTTTCTTAAAGAGCGGAGTGACATTTGCAATTTTCCAGTCCTCTGGCACCATGTCAATGATTTTTGAAAGATCATTGCTGACGCCTCCACAATCTCTCGCGCTACGTTTTCAGAACCCTACGGTGCAGTTCATCTGGTCCGGTTGGCGTATGTACTATTTCATTGTTCAGCTTTTTGTGCAGCTTCTCGTTGTAATAGTAACTGCACTCCCTTCTCCTCCTTCACACACTACATCATCTGCCACACTGCTAGTCTTCTCCACAGAGAGATGTAAAATACACATTTCCTTCATCTGCCGTTTCCTTGTTCTCCATTGTCATTCCTCTCCTTTATTTTCTAGATATCCTATATCCACTTTCATCATTCTTTCATTTTTTACATGCTTGAAAAAACCATTCTGTAGGTTTCTAAACGGCTCACAATCGTCTGACTTCCCGCTGTTGTTGTTTCCTTTTAGTTCTATGCCTTTTCCTTTGTTTGTACAATAGCTCTGACATCTCTTGTCATCCACGGTTGGACTAAATTGATATTTGACTATTCCTTCACTGTCGGAACTCATACAGCCCTCAGCCTCCTCATTTAACCAGCAAGCCACCGCATTGCAGCTCCCTAAACTTCTCCCTAACAAATATCAAGTTGAACTGAATCATATTTTGATCACTGTCTTCTAAGGGCTCATTGCTCTTAAGTTCCCAAATCGCCATAACACCCATTTCAGTATAGCTGATCTCTTAGTAGGCAAAACTACAAACCACTCTAAGAAAGCCAGCTGGAATGCTTTCAACAGACGCACTCCTTTGAGATGCATTTCCAACCTAACTTTCCCAGTCGACCTAAATGTTAAAATTTCCCATGTCTAACATAGCATTACCGTTCTGACACGCATTTTCCATTTCCTGTTGTAATCTGTGCCCCATATCTCAGCTACTGTTGGGAGCACTGTACCTAACGGCCAATACGGTCCTTTTACCCTTGCAGTTTCTAAACGCAAACCACAAGGATTCAGTTCCGATTCTATATCATACCTTTGCTTTTTCACATCAGTCTTGTCCTGAGTCCCTTCATTCCGGTACTCAGACCGATGCCAAAATCGTTTAAACTCTACCCAACATCTGCAACTAACGCTCCGCGAGAATATTGGTCCTGCTCCGGTTCAGGTGCAACTCATCGCTTTGGCAGAAGTCATAATTCCACCAGAAGAAACCCGAATGATGCCAGACCTTGAAAATCTGTCCCATGTATCAGCTTCTCAGCGACGCATTTATCTGTCAAGTCAACCTGTTTCTACTCTCATTAGTGCAGGTAGCAATCCAAAAATTCTCATACTGGAGGTCCTGCTCTTGGACATCTGCCCTCCTCTCTGAATTCGCTGTTCAGGACCTCATTGTTTTTTTCTTCCAATGCCTGTGGTACCGATATGTACCAAACCAGCTGTCTGCTCTCCGTACCTCCCTGAAATGCTCCGGATATGATTGGAGATGTCCCTGACCCCGGAACCTGGAAGGCAGCATACCATCCGGATATCCGTTCACACTCGCTGATTCCCATGTCTGGTGCCCTGACGATCGTTTAACAACCGCATATGAACGTGGCTCCGGACGGTGCCTCCATCTGCACACAGGAAGTTGAGACTGAATGCTTTGCGCAGACCTGTTTCACTTGGAGGCTCTTGGAATCGAGTCAAGAGAATAAATAGCACAAAAGAGAAAAAGAAAGAATTTGACTCATCAAGGTTTATGCATTTTGAGCGACACTAAATGAAAAGCGGAATCAAAACAACCGATAAAAAGAAATTATCTGAAATCCAAAGTTGATTTTCAGTTTCACGCTGATGAGACAGTTGACGACTATTGCAACCATGACAGTCAGGGCAAACTTAACTCAGCACAGAGCTGCAATCGTTAACCCGATCCTCACCTTCCGAATGTTATATTCTTCGGCCAGCTGTATAATATCTCCCATCTGTAATAATTCAGCTGGAACATTGTTTCCGGTTTTAATTTTAAATGCCATCAAACCTATATTGCCTTAACTACAATTTAAAGCTGTACATTTTCGATTTGGAAAAAGGTTCATATCATGGCAAACAATTAGCGTTCTTTGCACCAACGGCGTCATTTTCTCATGCAGGATAGCGTCCATACATTCACCTCTGTACCTCTACCGTGGATATGTTTATTTTTCGGGTAATAAACGAGTTATATAATGAGACGTTTTATATAGTCAAACTGCCGTTGATCTCATATACGGTCGCAACTCCCTTTGTTTCCTATGAACCCAGACCGAATGTTTACGAGAACAGAAGCCGTCCTGAAGATAGAACATCCGGAGCTCGGTTCGAAGCCGAGCAGTAGCTCCTGCGCCTGGTAACCCGATTCAAAGCGAAGGTTGATTTATTCTTGATTAGTAAGGACGTTAAAGTATACAGGGAGAAGAAATGAGATTGGGAATGTGAGGGGTAATAAATCAGCCAAGATTAATGCGAATCAATGGCCCTAATACGGCTCTTGTGACCCCGGGTCTGAACGCTGGCGGCCAACTGAGTCCTGTTTTTAGCCAATGAAATTACAGTTTTCCCGCATTCCATCACTCCGCCACCCACCGCTCTACTGTTTTCAATTGAGAAATAAAGAAGGAATATGTTAAAAAATGTAATCAAACAGAAGCACCTTCTCACTCCGGAGTTCATAGTGTTAGGAACGCAGCGCCGATCAACGCGCCAGCGCAACGTAATTAATGTCAGCAGACACGGGGCTAACAAAGGCGAGGCGTCGTAGCAATTTGTTACAACAAACCAGCGATCATTCCGTGAGCCGGAACAGGTTCTGAATTAGGGAATTAGGTGCCCGAGGCATCAAATGATGAAGTTGTATTGCGGTCAATGACTGTCAAATGAACTGATACTGAGAGAGGATGTGTTCATTTACCGACTGACCAAGTAACGGGACAGCGGAGTCCGAGCCAGGAGGCTCCGTAGAAGGTTGGGTACAGAGCAAAATATAACTTTCAGTGATATTGCTCGGATAATACACAGTCGGTTAACAATTACATGGATTTGTTCAAAAGGTTTCAGACATTATTGTTAGGATAAGGAAGAGAAAATACATGAACAGGAATGTCTTATATACTTCGGCTCATCCCACTTTCACCAGAATCGACGTGTGGCCAAGGCGCGCGCATCAGCGCGAGGCATCCCGGCCTCTTTCGTGGTTGTGTCGAGCAGTCCACGATCATAATCCCGAACTCACATTTCTAAGCCGATAATTGGCGTATGTGTCTTTGTGCGTTACCGGATGGGATCAGTGAACCCCTTTGTTTAATGTAACATGTGTTTGTCCGATACGTCGGTGCATACCGAGTTGGGCTGACTCTCGGACTTCCATGCGACATCCCCAAGGACTGTTCAATTCCTCGGTGTCCAACTTCATCTACCGCCCATGCAAGGAAATTGTATGCCAACTCACCCGAACCCTGGCCTACGGAGGGAATTAAATTAATATTCATCCTTGGAGTATTGTGTGCAGTTTTGGTCACCGAATTAGAGGAAGGATATTAATAAGGTTGAAAGAGTGCAGTGAAGGTTTACAAGGATGTTGCCGGGACTTGAGAAACTTCGTTTTAGGGAAGGGTTAAATAGGTTAGGACTTTACTCCCTGGAGCATAGAAGAATGTGGGGAGACTTGATAGAGATATATAAAAATATGATGGGTATAGATAGAGTGAATGCAAGCAGGCTTTTTCCACTGAGGCTAGAGGAGAAAAAGAAAACAGAGGACATATGTTAAGGGTGAAGGGGGAAAGCTTAAGGGGAGCATTAGGGGTGGCCTCTTCAACAGAGAGTGGTGTGAGTGAGGAATGAGTTCAGGAACACACAAACCTGGCCACCGAAAGAATGTGACAACACTCGAAGAAGATTATACCCGCAAAGTTTCTTTAAATACTTTGGAGAACTGCAGAAAGAATTATGTTTTCGAAGATCTTTGAGGTGACATAGAATGCCATTTTTTTAATAATTGGTTAAGAATCTTTTCTTTGATCTGCATTTAGCACGCAGGTACCACAGTGAATGTTTACTGATGCTTCGAATTTGGCGAGCAGCTTTTGCCCATTATCTATCAAAGGGTGCACTGGCATTGGAGTCTGTTGGTGTGACGTTAAATGACGAGTTGGGAATGGGGAGTTGATGGCTTCGTTACACACTGTCCAATGGTAGAAGTCTCAGACTCCGGGGTCATGTAGAACCCATTTACTGAATTGTGTGTTTCAACGTCCAAAGACATAGACTCTGAAAAGAAGGGCCTTCCTTCAGAACAAAGAGGAAGTGGAACAAAGTGGCCTCTGAGAGCATATTGCATCATGAAAAAAGTTGTACTGGAGAGTCATTATTTTGCTCCAGAAATGAAGGACAGGAAGTACAGATTATGTACCGAGCACAATAAACATATTAAGGAATGCCAATTATAAACTTGCTTCCACGACAGCTGACGAGTCATTTTGGAAACATCATTTTATTCAACACAATTATCTGTGCACTAAGCACTGCCTCACCATCTTAACAAGCAAATGAATAGGGCTGAGCGCGGCAATCTTTAGCTGCTCCCTGAATTTGTTCTGGGTCACACTGTATATGAAGGTGTTTGTGCAGCAGCTGAAAAGCTGAATCATTGTCCCCGCTAGCTGCGCCTTCCACAGTCGGATGGACGTTTCCAGGTCCGTGTAGAGGCACCGCATGAAAATGAAGACCAGGGTGGTTGTCGCCCAGCACAGGAGGAAACTCGCCGACAAGGTAAAGAGCAGAACGATGGACTGTCTCCGGCTCCTCATTTCCGGGTCCTGGTCCTTCTCGCTTGTTTTCTGTCCCCTAAGACCCCTACGGACTCGGCTGGACGCCAGGATCTGTCTGATTGTCAGAACGTTGAGGGACAAAATGAGGAAGAACGGGAGCAGCGGATTCAAAAGACGGTCTAACCAGTAAAACCATTCAAACTCCGGAACCGTGTGAAGAGCCGATTTCTGATCGCATTGATTCCGATACAGATTTGCGCGTTCCTTGTGCAGGAAGTAATAAGGGACGTTCTTTAAACAGAACAAAACGCATATTGTGCCAATAATCCGTACCGCAATTCTAGGCGTACAGTATTTGTTCTGAATCTTTGACCAGCAAATGGCCACAAAACGATCGAAAGTGAACGCTACAGTCAGCCACACGGAACAATCTAAAGACACGTAACACAAGACGTAGTGGACTAAACAGAACGGAAGTGATGGATGAAACCAGTAAGCTTGGTACGTTTCAATAATCTGGTAGAACGCGACTTCGATGATAACCACCATTAGATCGGCCACAGCCATCGCCTCCAGATACCGAGTGATACCTTCGGAGAGACCACACTTTCCTCGGCTGAGTATCACGATCGCCGCTAGGTTAACTGTCGAAAAGAAAAGTAGAATTACGACAACAGCAACATCCAATCAAACTGCGTTTCTAAATGTAATTCCTGCATTATAGTACTCCTTGATTAACACATGACTAGGTAAGGAAATGCACATCGGTTGTCCTCGTACCTGTTAGCAAGAAATCATGGAAGTGTGGGTGAAGAAAAAGATATTTGTCGCTTATTTAAAACCGGAAGGAGTTCCAGACCAGGCGATACTGCAGATGCTAGAAATCCAGACTAATACAGACAAAATGCATGTCTGGCAGCACCTACGGGGAGGGGTCAAAGAACAATTGGACGGTTTTGGACGAGGAAATCTATCAAACTTCCCCTCATTCCTTATGCAGGACTCCACAAACACGAACAAGGTTGAGTCTGAACTGGTCCTGCAGTTTAGGAACATCTCAGGATTGAAAATAAATGAAAATAAAATAATTCTGTGCAATGCTTCAACTTGAAGTTCCCTCCACACCCTCCCTCGGTTATTTGGTTGTGTTCCATAGTGTAAACACTGGTCTGTGATCCCCTTGCATGAACGTAAATATCACCAATTGTGACAGAGATCATGTAGGAAGCAGTTCCAAAAATGGCAAGCAACAACGAGAGAGAGAGAGATGTTTAATATTATTCCGTGAATCTCAAAAGCGTAGAACCATCATGGAATGACTTAAAATAATTATCATAAGATTCTGTCACGGCACACACGCGATACTGGAAAGAGGTTAACAGGGGCAAAATACAGAACGAACTTCTGAAAACGGAGAGAGAGTTGACGTTTTCAGCCCACACCCGTCATCATTGCTTCTCGGCTCACACTCTCCTGTTATAGCTTCGACCCCCATCCATTCTGGTACTAATGACCTGTCCCCGCACGAAACACCGACAGTTCACTTCTCTCCATAGTTCAGGGATTCTCAAACTTGGATTGCCCGGCTTCTGGGTTAATGGTAGGGGTGTTCTCCATAAATAAAAGCGGTCACCCTGCCACAGATGCTGTCTGACCTGCGGTGTTACTGAGTCAGTTTTTTATGTGTGATTCCGACATACAGGCGTTTGCAGAATCTCTTATGTTAAAAGCGGAAACGAACATTAATGTGCATGGCATCAGTCACACTGTTCGCGAATGTTTAATCCTGAAAAGACGTTGCGGTAAATCAATTTAACTGCGACCTGATAATATTCGCCTTCAGCGGGTTGATAAAATGATTTAATGCTATTTATTGCAAAGTCCAAAAATTACAGTACATTTTACAACGGAGACGGGGAAGTACCATCTATTGAAGAATTAAATTGAAGGACCAATGTCGAGCGAGATGCAGAAATAGTAACTCGCAATCTGATCACCGGCAACAGCTTGAAACCGCTAAGCAGTGAAGTCTTACCAGGGATTCCGATGACTACAATGGCAGGGTAGCATATTTTCATTGCTGTGTCCAAGGGATACATGTCTTCGACCGCTGGAAATCTTAGCACTATATAAAGGTGCAGGAGATATCCGGCTGTAATTCCGCCAACTATTCACAATAATTCGAAACGATTTAGGTAGTCGCACACCAGAAATAATACACAATGTAACGCCTGTGAGGAACACCAGCGAAATAAAACCTGCTGCCTTTAATTGAAAGACTTTTATGCTTTCAGTGCGCCCTCATAATTCTTTGATAAATAAAACAAAGCGATTGAAAGGTCCATGTTTTATAACTCATTCGTTTAGCCGATGATGAAAGCAACTTGCACAACATCTTGTGTAATGATCGTTACATCACTATCAATTCAACATTCTTTGCTTTTGATCCCCAGTGGAGAAGCAAAATTCTCTCCGCCAGAAACGCTGCATTGATAGTAATGATGCCGGTTCGGTTTCATTGCTTCAGAACTTAGAACTTCTTGCAGAAGTCTCGACAAGCCTATTATGTCGTCACTTCAAAATAAATGTCTGAGCAGTGCTAGTTCAATTCTCACATTGTTACTATCTTCGCCCCAGCTCCAGGTGTCTCAATCCGACAAAACACGTTCCAGCTGATTTGATTTTCAGTGCAATGCCTCGTTAATGTGGTCCTCCGTCTGTCATTCTGACACAACTTCCCCTTGTGAAGTGCGTGGGGCGCTGATGTCACCACTAAAACGGGTCACCGGGACCGTAGAAACATACGGTCATTGTATACTACAGCTCAGAGACAGACCGTTCCGAACATCAAGGCCGTAGGAACCTATTATGTTGGCTCGGTCCATCCTCCCACAATCACAGAATAGCCTCCAAGCCGCACGTATCCATGAGTCTATCCCAGTTTCTCTTACGTTTTGAAATCGAACCTGAAAGGAGCACCTCTACTCTCAGCTGGTTTCTAACTTTTAACACCCTATGTGTGAATATTTCCCCATGTTCCATTTTAATACATCACCCTTCACACTTAATACGTGGCCGCTCGTTCTATGCTCACTCAACGTCAGTGGAAAATGACTGCTTCCATTTAGCCCACCTGTGCCCTTCATAATTCTCCATCAAATCTCCGGTCTTTGGGAATAATGTCCTACTATGTCCAGCACTTGCCTATAAAGCAAGTTACCAAGTCTCGGATTCATCCTTGGACTCTTTCTATGCACACTTTCAGTTCTATTGAAATCCCTCCTGGGCAATGGGAGCAGAACTGTACCAATACCTTAATTCAGATCTTTACAATATTCAGCATATCGGCAGAGCGGGTCTGACTGTTTCGGTTTTGTCGTCGATGAACGGTTCATTCATTATGTTCGCTTCCGGTGCTGTCGGTTCTTCGCGGAGAGCGTGCAATAAAATATGCAGAACATTGATTGACATTGATAACAGAGAGAAGGGTATTGTCATTCATTTCGAGAGGGCGGGAGGATGAAAGCACAGATACAATACTGCGGATTTATAAGGCACTGCTCTGAGCCCAGACAGATTATTGGATATTGTGTAACTTGGGAGCCGTAACGAAAAAACGTATGTTGCGGCAGATGAACCCGTCCACAGGAAGTTCCAGTGAATCATCGAAGGAATGAAACTGGGTGGGCAGGTATTGATGGCTCTCAGTCTGTACTCGTTAGAACATAAAACAATAAAGTGGGAAAAATATGGTCTGGAATGTTTGCTTCCTTTACACGTGGGGTCTGACCAGTGGACAAATCCAGAGAATTAGTTTGAGACCAGTAGTAAGTCGGACATGATGGACTGGGAGAACAAACTCAGCAATCACAAAATGCCTAATTAGGCTCCCTCAGCTTACGTACTTCTGGCATCAGAGAGAAATGGATGTTGTCCAATGTGCGAACGAAGTCGGGTTTCAGTCTTCACAGGAAACAGGTGGCGGGTATGCCGTTGTGGCTGTTGGAGTATGGGATGAAGATCGTTGGTACAATGTGAAATTTAAAGGTCTAAAGCCGTATGTAAACTGAAGATCGTGTGTAGTTCAGAAAAATACCGTTTTCAATCATCTGAGCGGAGACGTCAGCAAAGCATGCAGTGTCCCTGTGTTCACTAACGGTGAACGGCGAAAGCGTGGACAGGATGTATGTGGATATTGCATCGTCACGCCATATTAAGTCAGCTGTTACTGGCATTGAAAGATATCAGTGTTCACCAACGGTGCAGAGTGTGGAAAGGGCCACGGATACTCTCCTGGTGCATTACTATGCCCGGCAACATTTCGTTAATCAGTTGCAACATGTAAGGAATTTGGCTGGTCACGAATAGGCACGTGGAAATTAAAAACAGGTAACAGAACTGTTCAGTCCTGTTCCGCACGGCCGCAATTGAATGTGTCTGCAGGTCATCAATAGTCTGCAGGGAGGACTTGACGAAATAGTTCAGCTGTCCAGCGATTCAAACAACAGCTTGAACTAGTTGCGCAAGCGTGGTCACAGCTTCTAGCACTCATCAGAAGTGGATCAGCGAATCCATCCGTCCATCTATCCATCTTTCTATCTATCCACCTATCCATCTATCTATGAGACCATAGGAGCATAATACATTGGAGCACAATTAGGTCATTCAGCTTATCGAGTCTGCTTCACTATTCCAGCATGGCTGATCACACTCAAGCCCATACCACTGCCTTCTCGCCATGTCCTTTGATGCACTGAATCGATCAAGAAACGCTCAACTACCCCCCCCTCCCAAATGCATATATGGACTTACGTATCCCCCACACCAATCTGTGGTAAAGTATTCCGCAATTTACTACTCTGTGGCTAAAAAGAATGTCACCCCTTACCTCTCCGCTAAAGGGTCGCCACTCATTTTTCAGTCTGTGCCTTTTAGTTCTTGATACTTCCGCCATAGGAAGCATCCTCTCCACATCCACCCGAACCAGTCCTTCGGCAATCTATAAGTTTAATTAAGATTCCCCTCCCCCCCAATTAGCACAGGCCCAAAGCTGACAAACGCTGCTCATATATTAACTAGTCATTCCAAAGATCATCCTCGTGAACCCCCTCTGGAATCTCACCAATTCCGATACATCTTTTCTCAGAGATCGTGGCCCAAAACTGTTGAGAATACTCTGGTTGCTATGACCTGGTTATTGTCAAGTAAACACACAACAATACCTTCTTCCTTTTTAATATTCTATTCCCGTTGAAATAAATGCCAACATTGTATTTGCATTCTTTACCACAGACTCGACCTGTAAATTAATCACCTTGGAGTCCTACCCGAGGACTTCTATGGACCACGACAGCTCGTTTAGATAATTGTCTGAATTATAGTTTCGATTACCAAAACTCATTACGATAGGTTTCGCAAAACTGCATTCCATCTGTCACTGTTTTTGCTATTCCAATTTGTCTTAACCTGTGTTTTATTCGTCTCACCGAACCTCAGTGGAAATAAAGCCTATCAATACATCCCTTGATTGTGTAAACCTCTAACAAATATCACCTCATTCCCCGATGCACTAGGAAGTAAGGTCGCCACCTACTCCCGCTTTCCCTTTAACTCTGGTGTTCAAGTCCTAAAGATTAGGTTTTACTTTCCAATCAAACTTATGTTGACCACCATGTTAGGACGTGGCAACTTTTTAATGGATCCAGGACGTTTTTCGTTCGGTGTGATTTTTACAGGACCCTCACTGCTGTGGAGAGCAGCAACAGTACTGAATTTCCTCTATTTGGAGACAATTTTTCTTACTGTGGACTGATCAACACTCAGGCCTTTGGAAATTCCACTTCCTTTTCTAACGTCACATGGTCGTTGATTTGATACAAGTATGTTGTACATATACGGATCTTCTGGGGATAAAAAAAAAACAGCAGGATAGTTCAGACAGAGATACTTTATTTGTCCCGAGGGAAATTGGGTTTCGTTACAGTTGCACCAGCCAAGAATAGTGAAGAAATATAGCAATATAAAAACATAAATAATTAAATATTAATAAGTAAATTATGCCAAGTGGAAATAAGTTCAGGTTGTCTGACACTCCGAGGGAGGTGTTCTAAAGTTTGATGGCCACAGGCAGGAATAACTTCCTATGACGCTCAGTGTTGCATCTCGGTGGAATGAGTCTCTGGCTGAATGTACTCCTGTGCCTAACCAGTACATTATGGAGTGGATGGGAGACATTGTCCAATATGGCATGCAACTTGGACAGTATCCTCTTTTCAGACACCACCGTCAGAGAGTCCAGCTCCACCCCGACAACATCACTGGCCTTTCAAATGAGTTTGTTGATTCTGTTGGTGTCTGCTTACCTCAACCTGCTGCCCCAGCACACAACGGCAAACATGATAGCATTGGTCACCACAGACTCCTAGAACATCCTCAGCATCGTCCGGCAGATGTTAAAGGACCTCAGGCTCAACTCTCTTTCATTTTTCACATACTTGGATGTTTGGAAATGCTTTCAGTATCCACTTTGATATTGTTCGCTAGCTTGTTTTCATGTTTCATCTTGTCACTTCGATTGTTACTTTTACATGCCCTCTGTAGATTTATTAAATGCCTCCCAACCCTCTGTCTTCGCGCTGATTATTGTTTTCGTATGTGCCTTTCTCCTTTGTTTTTACAATAGCTCTGACTGCTCTTGCCATTCACGGTTGTACTATTTTGACATTTGACTATCCCTTCACTCGTGGAACTTCTGCAGCTTCCTCATTTAACCAGCAACTCACGGCATTGCTGTTCTGTTATCATCCATGTCAGCAACTCTTCCCAATTTACTTTGGCCAACTCCTCTCTCATACCAATGTAATTTCCTTTAATCCACTGAGATACTGCTACGTCAGACTGTACGTTCTCTCTAACAAATATCAGTTTGCAAGATATGAAGTTTTGGGGCTCATTTCCCTGAAGCTCCCTTATTGCCTTCTGTTAATTACATAATATCCAGTCCAGTATAGTTGATTGCTTAGTAGGATCAATCACAGACTGCTCTAAAAAGCCATCTCGCAGGCCTTCAAAAGCTCACTCCCTTCGGATCTATTACCCACCTCACTGCGGCGTGATCTCAGATACGGTCTCAACTGATTCTGTTTCTTATGAGCCCAGAGCGAAGGTTTCTGAGAGCAGATGCCGTCCTGAAGACAGAATATCCTGAATTTGAGGGGTAATAAATCAGCCAAGATACATGGGGGAGATCAACGGGCCTAAATACGCCCTTGTGAGCCGTGGCCTAAACGCTGGCGACCAACTCTGTCCTTTTTTTTTAGCCAATGGCATTACAGTTATCATGTCTTCCATCTGCTCCCCACCGCACCTCTGCAGGCTCACATTGAGTAATAATCGAGTAATATGTTGAAAAATGTAATCAAACAGAATCATCGTCTCGTTCCGCAGATCATAGTGTTAGGAATGCAGCGCCGATAGAAGCGCAAGCGCAGTGTAATTAATGTCAGCAGACACGGGGCTAACAAAGGCGAGGAATCGGAGCGATTTGTTACAACAAACCAGCGATCATTCCGTGACCCGGAGCAGGTTCTGAATTGGGGGATGTGGTGCTCGAGGCATCACATGATGAAGTCGTATTGCGGTCAATGACTGTCAAATGGAACTGATACTAAGAGAGGATGTGTTAATTTACCGACTGACCAAACAACGGGACAGCGGAGTCAGAGCCTGGAGCCTCCATTGAAGGTCAGGTACACAGCAAAGTATAACTTTCAGTGACATTCCTCGGATAATGCACGGTCGGTTAACAGTTACATGGAATTGTTCAAAAGGCTTTAGACATTATTGTTAGGATAAGGAAGATAAACTACATGAACAGGAATCTCTTATTTACTTCATCTCACTTTCCTCAGACTTGACGAGTTTCCTGGGCATGCGCATCGGCTCGAGGCATCCCGGCCTCTTCCTTGGTTGTGTCGAGCAGTCCATGTTTGCTGCCTTTCCGATTGTACTCCGGAACTCACAGTTCTAAGCCAATAATTGGAGTATGTGTCTTGGTGCGTTACCGGGCGGGATCAGTGAACCCCTTTGTTTAATGTAACATGTGTATGTCCGATACGTGGGTGCACACTGAGCTGATCAGACTCACGGACTGCCATGCAACATTCCCGAGGACTGTAAATTCCTGGGTGCCCAATTTCTTCTACCGACCATGCCAGGAAATTGTATGCCTCCTCACCCGAATCCTGGCCTACGGAACGCATTAAGTTAAGATTCATCCTTGGAGTATTGTGTGCAGTTTTGGTCACCCAATTACAGGAAGGATATTAATAAGGTTGAAAGAGTGCAGAGAAGGTTTACAAGGATGTTGACGGGACTTGAGAAACTGAGTTACAGAGAGAGGTTGAATAGGTTAGAGCTTTATTCCGTAGAGCGTAGAAGAATGAGGGGAGATTTGATAGAGGTATATAAAATTATGATGCGTATAGATAGAGTGAATGCAAGCAGGCTTTTTCCACTGAGCCTAGGGGAGAAAGAAAACAGAGGACATGTGTTAAGGGTGAAGGGGGAAAAGTTTAAAGAAAACATTAGGGGTGGCTTCTTCATACAGAGAGTGGTGGGAGTGTGTAATGAGTTCAGGAACACAAAAACCTTCTCAACGAAACAATGTGAAGACACTCGAAGAAGATTATGCCAATAAAGTATCTTTAAATACTTTGGAGAAATGCAGAAAGAATTATGTTTACGAAGATCATAGAGATGATATAGAATCCCAGATTTATTGTAACTGGTTGAGAATCTCTTCTTTGATCTGCATTTAGCATGCATATCCCACAGTGAATATTTACTTATGCTTCGAATTTGGCGAACAACGTTCGCCCATTATCTCTCAAAGGATGCACTGGCATTGGAGTCTGTTGGAGTGACGTTAAATGACGATTTGGGGATGGGGCGGTGATGGCCTCATTGCACCCTGTCGAATGATAGAATTCTCAGCCTGCGGGGGCGTGTGGAGCCTATTTAAACAATTGTGTGATTGCGGGTCTAAGGATAGATTCCGAAAAGAAGGGTCTTCCTTCAGAACAAAGGGCAAGAGGAATATCTTTAACTAGACGGTGATGAATTTGTGAACTTCACGGATGCGGGCGACTCTTGAAGGCTGGTCATAGTGTATATTTAAAACGGAGGCTAACGGTTTCATGATTAATGAGGATTTGGAAGGTTATTGCAAGTAGGCAGGAGAATGCGGTTGAGAGGGATAATATATCGGCGATAATAGAATGCCAGAGCAGACTCGATGGGTCAAATGCCCTACTTGTGACCTCTATATCGTGTGCTCATAGGTGCAGATGCTGTCCTGTAATGGTGACAATCTGCTTTATTCAAAGAGTTAAATGCAATGCCTACAATAAAACAGCCGTTACCTGATTCAAGGTTTACTGCACCAAGGCTTCCAGCATACCCAGTCACAGTTCATCGTTTTCCGGAACCGAAGCTGGGAACTTCAATTTAATCATAAAGAACAGGATACAGTAACATAACCAATATTGCTAACACGAGTGGGCACAGTTTAAAGGAGCTTAAAATGTGTATAGAGGAGATGTGAAGGGTGAGGTTTTTTTTACGCAGGGTGTGGTGTGTGCCTGAAATGGGCTGCCAGCGACGGTGGTGGACGCGGATAAGATAGAGTCTGTTAGGAGTCTATTGGATACTTACAGGAAGACTGAAAAAATTGAGGTCGATTTCGAAAGTGAGTACATGCTCTGCACAGCATTGTGGGCTGAACGACCTGTATTGTGCTATAGGCTTTCGATGTGCCTATGTTTAGGAGTTCCAGACAACTGATTGGCATCAGTTCTTGGAATCAGACCGGCACAAGCTGTATGTTATGAATAGCAATCAAATATATGTTATTTATTGATACTTTATTAATCAGACTGGCGTAAGCAGGAAGTTATGAATAGCAATCAAATACACGTTATTTATTGTACTGATCTAAAGAAAGGGACTGATAATATCAGTGAATAGATAAATGTCAAGGACTGACCTTGTATCTCCGATGTCTTACAAAGGAGGAACTTTATCTGGCCACATGTCTCTAAATGCGGTGCACTTGAACCAACTCCAATGAACGGGAAAAGATGTGTCTGTACCGTTGGGTCCTGATGATGGCACTCGGCCAAAATCTTTCGTGTTTTTTTTTTATCGGAGATGCCAGTCCTACCAGTTACCCTCATCATTGTGCCCGCGTTACGTTCAATGTGTGCAATGAATGCTGGGAAACTCGGCGTGGAAGTGTAACTAATAAAGTGGCCAATGAGAGTATAATACATCGTGAAAAAAACTTAACCAATCAATATAAGTTATACCAATCAATATTACTTTGCTCCAGGAAAGAAGGACGGGAAGTACAGATTATGTACCGAGCACAACAGACATTTTAAAGAATGCCAATTATAAACTTGCTTCTACGACAGCTGATGAGTCATTTTTGGAAACATCATACAATTCAGCACATTTATCTGTGCACTAAGCACTGCCTCACCATCTTAACAAGCAAATGAATAGGGCTGAGCACGGCGATCTTTAGCTGCTCCCTGAATTTGGTCTGGGTCACACTGTATATGAAGGTGTTTGTGCAGCAGCTGAAAAGCTGAATCACTGTCCCCGCTAGCTGCGCCAGCCACAGTCGCATAGACGTTTCCAGGTCTGTGTAGAGGCACCTCAGGAAAATGAAGACCAGGGTGGTTGTCGCCCAGCACAGGAGGAAAATCGCCGACAAGGTGAAGAGCAGAACGATGGACTGTCTCCTGCTCCTCATTTCGGGATCCTGCTGCTTCTCGCTTTTTCTCTGGCCCCTGAGTCCGCTACGGACTCGGCTGGACGCCAGGATCTGTCTGACTGTCAGAATGTTGAGGAACAAAATGAGGAAGAACGGAAGCAGCGGATTCAAAAGACGGTCTAACCAGTAAAACCACTCAAACTCCGGATCCATTAGAAGACCCGATTTCTGACCACATTGATTCCAATAAATATCTGCACGTTCCTTGTGCAGGAAGTAATACGGGACGTTCTTTAAACAGAACGCAACGCATATTGCGCCAGTAACCCACCCCGCAATTCTTGGCGTACAGTACTTGTTCTGAATCTTCGACAAGCAGATGGCTACAAAGCGATCGAAAGTGAACGCTACGGTCAGCCACACGGAACAATCTAAAGCCACGTAACACAAGACGTAGTGGACTAAACAGAACGGAAGTGATAGCCGAAGCCAGTATGCCCAGTAAGTTTCAACAATCTGGTAGAACGCGACTTCGATGATAACCACCATTAGATCGGCCACGGCCATCGCCACCAGATACCGAGTGATACCTTTGGAGAGACCACACTTTCCTCGGCTGAGTATCACGATCGCCGCCAGGTTAACTGTCGAAAAGAAAAGTACAATTACGACAAATGCAACATCCAATAAAACTGCGTTTCCAAAGGTATTTGTTGCACTACAGTACTTCTTGATTAACGCGTGACGAGAGCCATGGAATGTAAGGAAATGCATATCGGTTGTCCCCGTACCAGTTATCAAGAAATCATGGAAGTGTTGGTAAGGACAAATATAGTTGTCGCTTATTTACGGGGGGGGGGTGGGGTGGAGTGGAAATAAAAAGTCAACCACGACCCCTCGGTTACTTGGTCGGGATCCATGGCGTATAAAATGGTCTGTGATCCCTCTCGGAAAGAAAAGATCACTAATTGTGAGTGACATCATGAAGGCAAAAGTACCAGCAATGGCAAGCAACAATTTCATGTTATTCCGCGAACCACCGTAGAATGACTTAAAATAATTAGCATAAGATTCCGTCACGGCGCACACACGATACTGGAAAGAAGTCAACAGGGACAAAATACAGAACGAACTCGGTGAGGCAGCTTCTCTGAAAACGGAGAGAGAGTTGACGTTTTCAGCCCAGGCCCGTCATCATTGCTTCTCGGCTCACTTTCTCCTATTATAGCTTCGACCCCCATCCATTCTGGTACTAATGACTTGTCCCCGCACGAAACACCGACTGTTCACTTCTCTCCATAGATCAGGGATTCTCAACCTGGGGTCGACTGTCTTCTAGCTTAATGTTCGAGGAGTTCTCCATAAAGAAAAATTGTTAATGATAGGGGTGTTTTGCATTAAAAAAAGAAGTTTTTGGTTGCTTTGCCACAGTTGCTGCCTGACCTGCCGTGTTCCTCAGTCAGTTATTCCGGCATTGTAGCGTTTGCAGAATCTCTTCTGTTGAAAGTGGAAACGAATCTAAATGTCCGTGGCAAACGTCGAGCATATCGCCAATGTTTAATCTTGAAAAGACGTTACGATAAATCAATTTGACTGCGACCTGCGCATATCAATGGGCGCCTTCAGCGGACTGTCAAAGGAATATAATTCTATTTTTTGCAAAAGTCCAAAAGTTACAGTACATTTTACACGCGAGACGAGGAAGTACCATCTATTTATTGATTAAATTGAAGGTCCAAATCGAGTGAGATACATAAATAGTAACTCACAATCCGATCACCGGTAACAGCTTGAAACCGCTATGCAGTGAAGTCTTACCAGGGATTCCGATGACTACAATGGAAGGGTAGCATATTTTCATTACTCTGTCCATGGGATACTTGTCTTCGACGACTGGAAAACCTATCACTATATAGAGGTGCAGGAGATAGCCGGCTGTAATTCCGCCAGCTATTCACAATAATTCTAAACGATTTATGTAGACCCACACGAGAAATAAAACAGAATGGAACGTCCGTAAAGAATAACACCGAAATAAAACTTGCTCACTTTAATTGAAAGACTTTTTCCGTTTTCGGTGCGTCTTGATAGTTCACTCTCAAGTGAAACAAAGAGATTGAAAGGTCCACCTTTTATAACACATTCGGTTAGCTGATGATGAAACCAACTTGAACATCTGGTGTTGATAATCATTACGTCACTCTCAATTCAACATCCTTTGCTTTCAACACTTGGATCCCCAGTAGAGAAAAAAAAAACTCTCTCGGCCAGAAACGCTGCATTGATATTAATGATGCCGGTTCAGTTCCCTTGCTTCAGTATTTAGGGCTTTTTTTTTTCTTGAAGAAGTACTGACAAGCCTATTCTTTCATCATGTCAAAATATTTGTCTGAGCAGTGCTAGATCAATTCTGACATTGTTACCACCTTCGCCCCAGCTCCAGGGTATCTCAATCCGACAAACACATTCCTATTGTTTTGATTTTCAGTGCAATGCCACGTTAATGTGGTCCTCCGTCTGCAATTCTGACCCAACTGAAGTACGTGGGGTGCTGATATCACCACGAAAACGGGTCACTGGGACCATGGGAATATACGGTCATTGTATACTACAGCTCAGAGACAGACCGTTCGGAACATCAGGGCCGTGTGAGACTATTATGCTGTCTCGTCCCATCCTCCCACAATAACAGAATAGCCTCCAAACCCCAATTATCCTTAGGTTTATCCAGGTTTATCTTACGTTTTGAAATCCAAACTGCATCGAACACCTCTGCTCCCAACTGGTTGCTATCTTTTAACATCCTCTGTGTGACTATTTCCCCATGTTCCATTTAAATACATCACCCTTCACTCTGAACACATAGCCGCTCCTTCTAGTCTCACCCAACATCAGCGGAAAATGACTGTTTCCATTTAACACACCTCTTCCCTTCATAATTCTGAATCAAATCTCCCCTCTTTGGGAATAAGGTCCTACCCTGTCCAGCACTTGCCTATAAAGCAAGTTATCATGTCTCGGAATCATCCTTGGACTCTTTCTATGCACTCTTCCAATTCTATTGAAATCCTTCCTGGGCAAATGGAGCAGAACTGTATCAATACCTAAATTCAGATTTTAACTACATTCAGCATATCGGCAGAGCGGGTCTGACTGTTTCGGTTTTGTCGTCCTTGACACGTAGGGTCTGATGAGGAGACACATCCGGAGAATGAGTTTGAGACCAGTAATAAGTCGTCCACGATGAACTGTGCTAACAACCCCGGCAGTCACAAAAGGCCTAATTAGGCGCTCTCGGCTAACATTCTTTTGGCATCTGAGAGAAACCGATGTTGTCCAATATGCGAACGAAGTCGGGTTTCAGTCTTCACAGGAATAGGTGGCCGGTGTGTGGTTGATGCTATCAGAAGGTCCGATGAAAATCGTTAGAAAATAGTTAAAATTAAAGGTCTAACGCCGTATGTAAACTGCAGAACCGGTACAGTTCTGAAAAATGTCGTTTCCAATCATCTGAGCTGAGCCGACAGCAAAGCATGCAGTGTCCCTGTGTTCACTAACGGTGAACGGCGAAAGCGTGGACAGGATGTATGTGGATACTGCATCGTCACGCCATATTAATTCAGCTGTTACTTGCATTGAAAGATATCAGTGTTCGCCAACGGTGCAGAGTGTGAAAAGGGCCACAGATACTCTCCTGGTGCAGATATGCCCGGCAACATTTCGTTAATCAGTTGCAACATGTAAGGAATTTGGTTGGTTACGAATAAGCACGTGGAAATTTAAAACAGGTAACAGAACTGTTCAGTCCAGTTCCACACGGCCGCAATTGAAACTGTCTGCAGGTCATCAATAGTCTGCAGGGAGGACTTGACGAAATACTTCAACTGTCCAGCGATTCAAACAACAGCTTGAACTAGTTGCGCAAGCGTGGTCACAGCTTCTAGCACTCATCTAGAAGCTAGACTGGACTGCCAACACAGATGCCTTGTGCAGGAAGGCACAGAGTCGAATGTACTTCCTAAGAAGGTTGGCGTCATTCAATGTCTGTAGTGAGATGCTGAAGATGTTCTATAGGTCAGTTGTGGAGAGCGCCCTCTTCTTTGTGGTGGCGTGTTGGGGAGGAAGCATTAAGAAGAGGGACGCCTCACGTCTTAATAAGCTGGTAAGGAAGGCGGGCTCTGTCGTGGGCAAAGTACTGGAGAGTTTAACATCGGTAGCTGAGCGAAGGGCGCTGAGTAGGCTACGGTCAATTATGGATAACTCTGAACATTCTCTACATAGCACCATCCAGAGACAGAGAAGCAGTTTCAGCGACAGGTTACTATCGATGCAATGCTCCTCAGACAGGATGAAGAGGTCAATACTCCCCAATGCCATTAGGCTTTACAATTCTACCGCCAGGACTTAAGAACTTTTTAAAGCTATTATTAATGCTTTTTGAGATGGTGATTTAGATGCATATCATATTTTTTTTTTACTGAGTTAAGTATTGTATGTAATTAGTTTTGCTACAACAAGTGTATGGGACATTGGAAAAAGTTGAATTTCCCCATGGGGATGAATAAAGTATCTATCTATCTATCTATCATTAGAAGTGGATCTGCGAATCCATCCATCTACCTATCCATCTATCTAAAAGACCATAGGACCATAAGACATTGGAGCACAATTAGGTCATTCAGCTTATCGAGTCTGCTCCACTATTCCAGCATGGCTGATCACACTCAAACCCATAGCACTGCCTTCTCGCCATGTGTTTTGATGCACTGAATCGTTCAAGAAACGGTCAACCTCCCCCCTAACTACATATATGGACTCACGTGTCCCCCCACACCAATCTGTGGCAAAGTATTCCGCAATTTACTATTCTGTGGCTAAAAAGAATGTCACCCCTTACCTCTCTGCTGAAGGGTCGCCACTCATTTTTCAGTCTGTGCCTTCCAGGTCTTGATACTTCCGCCAGAGGAAGCATCCTCTCCACATCCACCCTAACCAGTCCTTCAGCAATCTATAGGTTTCATTAAGATTCCCCCGTAATAAGCACAGGCCCAAAGTTGCCAAACGCTGCTCATATGTTAACCAGTCATTCCAAAGATCATCCGCGTGAACCCCCTCTGGAATCTCACCAATTCCAATACATCTTTTCTCAGAGAGCGTGGCCCAAATCTGTTGAGAATACTCTGGCTGCTATGACCTGGTTATTGTCAAGTAAACACACAACAGTACCTTCTTCCTTTTTAATATTCTATTTCCGTTGAAATAAATGCCAACATTGTATTTGCATTCTTTACCACAGACTCGATCTGTAAATTAAGCTCCTTGGAGTCCTCCCCGACGACTTCTATGGACCACTACAGCTCGTTTAGATAATTGTCTGAAATAAAGTTTCGATTACCAAAACTCATTACGGTAGGTTTCGCAAAACTGCATTCCATCTGTCACTGTGTTTGCTATTCCAATTTGTCTTAACCTGTGTTTTATTCGTCTCACCGAGCCTCAGTGGAAATAAAGCCTATCGATACATCCCGTGATTGTGTAAACCTCTAACAAATATCACCTCATTCCCCGATGCACTGGGAAGTAAGGTCGCCACCTACTCCCGCTTTCCCTTTAACTCTGGTGTTCAAGTCCTAAAGATTAGGTTTTACTTTCTAATCAAGCTTATGTTGACCACCATGTTAGGACGTGACAACTTTTTAATGGATCCACGAAGTTTTTCGTTCGGTGTGATTTTTACAGGACCCTCACTGCTGTGGAGAGTAGCAACAGTACCGAATTTCCTCTATTTGTAGACAATTTTTCTTACTCTGGACTGATCAACACTCAGGCCTTTGGAAATTCCACTTCCTTTTCTAACGTCACATGGTCGTTGATTTGATACAAGTATGTTGTACATATACAGATCTTCTGGGGGATTAAAAAAAAAACAGCAGGATAGCTCAGACAGAGGTACTTTATTTGTCCCGAGGGAAATTGGGTTTCGTTACAGTTGTACCAGCCAAGAATAGTGAAGAAATATAGCAATATAAAAACATAAATAATTAAATATTAATAAGTAAATTATGCCAAGTGAAAATAAGTTCAGGACCTGCCTATTGGCTCAGGGTGTCTGACCGTCCGAGGGAGGTGTTGTAAAGTTTGATGGCCACAGGCAGGAATGACTTCCTATGACGCTCAGTGTTGCATCTCGGTGGAATGAGTCTCTGGCTGAATGTACTCCTGTGCCTAACCAGTACATAATGGAGTGGATGGACGTCATTGTCCAAGATGGCATGCAACCTGGACTGTTCTCTTTTCAGACACCACCGTCAGAGAGTCCAGTTCCACCCCGACAACATCACTGGCCTTTCGAATGAGTTTGTTGATTCTGTTGGTGTCTGCTTACCTCAGCCTGCTGCCCCAGCACACAACGGCAAACATGATAGCACTGGCCACCACAGACTCCTAGAACATCCTCAGCATCGTCCGGCAGATGTTAAAGGACCTCAGGCTCAACTCTCTTTCATTTTTAACATACTTGGATGTTTGTAAATGCTTTCAGTATCCACTTTGATATTGTTCGCTAGCTTGTTTTCATGTTTCATCTTGTCACTTCGATTGTTACTTTTACTTGCCCTCTGTAGATTTATTAAATGCCTCCCAACCCTCTGTCTTCGCGCTGATTATTGTTTTAGTATATGCCTTTCTCCTTTGTTTTTACAATAGCTCTGACTGCTCTTGCCATTCACCGTTGTACTATTTTGACATTTGACTATCCCTTCACTCGTGGAACACATATATCCTGCAGATTCCTCATTTAACCAGCAACTCACGGCATTGCTGTTCTGTTATCATCCATGTTAGCAGCTCTTCCCAATTTACTTTGGCCAACTCCTCTCTCATACCAATGTAATTTCCTTTAATCCACTGAGATACTGCTACGTCAGACTGTACGTTCTCTCTAACAAATGTCAGTTTGCAAGATATGATGTTTTGGGGCTCATTTCCCTGAAGCTCCCTTATTGCCTTCTGTTAATTACATCACATCCAGTCCAGCATAGTTGATTGCTTAGTAGGATCAATCACAGACTGCTCTAAAAAGCCATCTCGCAGTCCTTCAAAAGCACACTCCCTTCGGATCTATTACCAACCTCACTGCGGCGTGATCTCAGATACGGTCGCAACTGATATTGTTTCTAATGAGCCCAGAGCGAAGGTTTCTGAGAACAGATGCCGTCCTGAAGATAGAATATCCTGAATTTGAGGGGTAATAAATCAGCCAAGATACATGGGGGAGATCAACGGGCCTAAATACGCCCTTGTGAGCCGTGGACTAAACGCTGGCGACCAACTCTGTCCTTTTTTTTTAGCCAATGGCATTACAGTTATCCTGTCTTCCATTTGCTCCCCACCGCACCTCTGCAGGCTCACATTGAGTAATAATCGAGTAATATGTTGAAAAATGTAATCAAACAGAATCATCGTCTCGTTCCGCAGATCGTAGTGTTAGGAACGCAGCGCCGATCGACGCGCCAGCGCAACGTAATTAATGTCAGCAGACACGGGGCTAACAAAGGCGAGGAATCGGAGCGATTTGTTACAAAAAACCAGCGATCATTCCGTGATCCGGAACAGGTTCTGAATTGGGGGATATGGTGCTCGAGGCATCAAATGATGAAGTTGTATTGCGGTCAATGACTGTCAAATGGAACTGATACTGAGAGAGGATGTGTTCATTTACCGACTGACCCCGCAACGTGACAGGGGAGTCAGAGCCTGGAGACTCCGCAGAAGGTCAGCTACACAACAAAATATAACTTTCAGTGATATTGCTCGGATAATACTCGGTCGGTTAACAATTACTTGGAACTGTTCAAAAGGCTTTAGACATTATTGTTCGGATAAGGAAGATAAACTACATGAACAGGAATCTCTTATTTACTTCATCTCACTTTCCTCAGACTCGACGAATGTCCAGGGCATGCGCATCGGCTCGAGGCATCCCGGCCTCTTCCCTGGTTGTGTCGAGCAGTCCATGTTTGCTGTCTTTCCGATTATACTCCGGAACTCACAGTTCGAAGCCAGTAATTGGAGTATGTGTCTTGGTGCGTTACCGGGCGGGATCAGTGAACCACTTTGTTTAATGTAACATGTGTTTGTCCGATACGTGGGTGCATACTGAGCTGGTCTGACTCTCGGACTGCCATGCAACATTCCCGAGGACTGTAAATTCCTGGGTGCCCAACTTCTTCTACCGACCATGCAAGGAAATTGTATGCTATCTCACCTGAATCCTGGCCTACGGAGCGCATTAAGTTAAGATTCATCCTCGGAGTATTTTCCGCAGTTTTGTGTCACCGAATTACAGGAAGGATATTAATAAGGTTCCGGCGCAAGCAGGAAGTTATGAATAATAATCAAATACATGCTATTTATTGAAGCGTTACTAATCAGACGGGCGTAAGCAGGAAGTTATGAATAACAATCAAATATATGTTATTTATTGTACTGATCTAAAGAAAGGACTGATAATATCAGTGAATAGATAGATGTCAAGGACTGACCTGGTATCTCCGATATCTTACAATGGGGGAACTTTATCTGGGCACATGTCTCTAAATGCGGTGCACTTGAACCAACTCCAATGATCGGGAAAAGATGTGTCTGACCGGTTGGGTTCTGATGATGGCACTCGGCCAAAATCCTTTGTGTTATTTTTTATCGGAGATGCCAGTCCTACCAGTTATCCTCATCATTGTGTCCGCGTTACGTTGAATGTTTGCAATGAATGTCGGGAAACTCGGCGTGGAAGTGTAACTAATAAATTGGCCAATGAGAGTATATTACATCGTGAAAAAAACTTAACCAATCAATATAAGTTGTACTGGAGAGTCATTATTTTGCTCCAGGAAAGAAGAACGGGAAGTACAGATTATGCACCGAGCACAACAGACATTTTAAAGAATGCCAATTATAAACTTGCTTCCACGACTGCTGACGAGTCATTTTTGGAAACATCATACAATTCAACACATTTATCTGTGCACTAAACACTGCGTCACCATCTTAACAAGCAAATGAATAGGGGTGAACACGGCAATCTTTAGCTGCTCCCTGAATTTGGTCTGGGTCACACTGTAAATGAAGGTGTTTGTGCAGCAGCTGAAAAGCTGAATCATTGCCCCCGCTCGCTGCGCCAGCCACAGACGGATAGACGTTTCCAGGTCCGTGTAGAGGCACCTCAGGAAAATGAAAACAAGGGTGGTTGTCGCCCAGCACAGGAGGAAACTTGCCGACAGGGTGAAGAGCAGAATGATGGACTGTCTCCTGCTCCTCATTTCCGGGTCCTGCTGCTTCTCGCTTTTTCTCTGTCCCCTGAGCCCCCTACGGACTCGGCTGGACGCCAGGATCTGTCTGACTGTCAGAATGTTGAGGAACAAAATGAGGAAGAAAGGAAGCAGCGGATTCAAAAGACGGTCTAACCAGTAAAACCACTCAAACTCCGGATCCATTAGAAGACCCGATTTCTGACCACATTGATTCCAATAATTATCTGCACGTTCCTTGTGCAGGAAGTAATAGGGGACGTTCTTTAAACAGAACGCAACGCATATTGCGCCAGTAACCCACCCCGCAATTCTAGGCGTACAGTACTTGTTCTGAATCTTCGACCAGCAGATGGCTACAAAGCGATCGAAAGTGAACGCCACAGTCAGCCAGACGGAACAATCTAAAGCCACGTAACACAAGACGTAGTGGACTAAACAGAACGGAAGTGATAGCTGAAGCCAGTATACTCGGTAAATTTCAACTATCTGGTAGAACGCGACTTCGATGATAACCACCATTAGATCGGCCACAGCCATCGCCACCAGATACCGAGAGATACCTTTGGAGAGACCACACTTTCCTCGGCTCAATATCACGATCGCCGCCAGGTTAACTGTCGAAAAGAAAAGTAGAATTACGACAACTGCAACATCCTATCAAACTGCGTTTACCAAGGTATTTCTTGCACTACAATACTCCTTGATTAGCGCGTGACGAGAGCCGTGGAATATAAGGAAATACACATCGGTTGTCCCCGTACCAGTTATCAAGAAATCATGGAAGTGTGGGTAAGGACAAATATTTACGATTATCTGTCGCTTATTTACGGGGGGTGCGAGGAAATAAGAAGTCAACCCCGACCCCTCGGTTAATTGGTCGGGATCCATGGCGTCAAAAATAGTCTGTGATCCCTCTCGGAACGAAAAGATCACCAATTGTGATAGAGATCATGAAGGCAACAGTACCAGCAATGGCAAGCAACAATTTCATGTTATTCCGCGAACCACCGTAGAATGACTTAAAATAATTAGTATAAGATTCCGTCACGACACGCACACGATACTGGAAAGAGGTCAACAGGGACAAAATACTGAACGAACTCGGAGGGGCAGCTTCTCTGAAAACGGAGAGAGAGTTGAGGTTTTCAGTCCAGACCCGTCATCATTGCGTCTCGGCTCACACTCTCCCATTATAGCTTCGACCCCCATCCATTCTGGTACTAATGACCTGTCCCCGCACGGAACACCGACTGTTCACTTCTCTACATAGATCAGGGCTTCTCAACCCGGGATTGCACGGCTTCTGGGTTAATGGTAGAGGTGTTCTCCATAAAGACAAATTGTTAATGATAGGTGTGTTTTGCATTAAAATTGTCGTTTTGGTTGCTTTGCCAAAGTTGCTGCCTGACCTGCCGTGTTCCTCAGTCAGTTATTCCGGCATTGTAGCGTTTGCAGAATCTCTTCTGTTGAAAGTGGAAACGAATCTAAATGTCCGTGGCAAACGTCGAGCATATCGCCAATGTTTAATCTTGAAAAGACGTTGCAAGAAATCAATTTCACTGCGACTTGCGCATATCAATTGTCACCTTCAGCGGACTGTCAAAGGAATATAATTCTATTTTTTGAAAAAGTCCAAAAGTTACAGTACATTTTACACGCGAGACGAGGAAGTACCATCTATTTATTGATGAAATTGAAGGTCCAAATCGAGCGAGATGCATAAATAGTAACTCACTATCTGATCACCGGTAACAGCTTGAAACCGCTAAGCAGTGAAGTCTTACCAGGGATTCCGATGACTACAATGGCAGGGTAGCATACTTTCCTTGCTGTGTCCATGGGATACTTGCCTTCGACGACTGGAAATCTTATCACTAAATAGAGGTGCAGGAGATATCTGGCTGTAATTCCGCCAACTATTCACAATAATTCTAAACGATTTATGTAGAGCCACACGGGAAATAAAACACAATGGAACGTCCGTGAAGAATAACACCGAAATAAATCTTGCTCCCTTTAATTGAAAGACTTTTTCCGGTTTTGGTGCGCCACGATAGCTCATTCTCAAGTGAAACAAAGAGATTGAAAGGTCCAACTTTTATAACACATTCGGTTAGCTGATGATGAAACCAACTTGAACATCTGGTGTTAATTATCATTACGTCACTCTCAATTCAACATTCTTTCGTTTCAACACTTGGATCCCCAGTAGAGAAACAAAATTCTCTCGGCCAGAAACGCTGCATTGATAGTAATGATGCCGGTTTGTTTCCCTTGCTTCAGAATTTAGTGCTCTTTTTTCTTGCAGAAGTATTGACAAGCCTATTCTGTCATCATGTCAAAATAAATGTCTGAGCAGTGCTAGTTCAATTCTCACATTGTTCCCATCTTCGCCACAGCTCCAGGGTATCTCAATCCGACAAACACGTTCCAATTGTTTTTATTTTCAGTGAAATGCCACTTTAATATGGACCTCCGTCTGTTATTCTGACCCAACTGCCCCTTGTGAAGTGAGTGGGGTGCTGATGCCACCACTAAAACGGGTCACCGGGACCATAGAAATATTCGGTCATCCTATCCTCCCACAATCACAGAATAACCTCCAAGCCCCACGTATCCATGAGTCTATCCAGGTTTCTCTTACGTTTGAAATCCAACCTGAATGGAGCACCTCTGCTCTCAGATGGTTGCTAACCTTTACTAACCTCTGTGTGAATATCTACGCCATGTTCCATTTTAATACATTACCCTTCACACTTAACACATGAACGCTCCTTCTACGCTCACTCAACATCAGTGGAAAATGACTGCTTCCATTTAACCCATCTGTGCCCTTCATAATCCTGAATCAAATCTCCCCTCTTTGGGAATAAGGTCCTACCCTGTCCAGCACTTGCCTATAAAGCAAGTTATCAAGTCTCAGATTCATCCATGGACTCTTTCTATGCACTCTTTCAATTCTATTGAAATCCTTCCTGGGCAACGGGAACAGAACTGTACCAATACCACAATTCAGATCTTAACAACTTCCAGCATATCGGCAGAGCGGTTCTGACTGTTTCGGTTTTGTCGTCGATGAAAGGTTCATTCATCAGAAGAGGATCTGCGAATCCATCCGTCCATCTATCCATCTTTCTATCTATCCACCTATCCATCTATCTATAAGACCATAGGACCATAAGACATTGGGGCACAATTAGGTCATTCAGCTTATCGAGTCTGCTCCACTATTCCAGCATGGCTGATCACACTCAAGCCCATACCACTGCCTTCTCGCCATGTCCTTTGATGCACTGAATCGATCAAGAAACGGTCAACTTCCCCCCTAACTACATATATGGACTCACGTATCCCCCACACCAATCTGTGGCAAAGTATTCCGCAATTTACTATTCTGTGACTAAAAAGAATGTCACCCCTTACCCCTCTGCTAAAGGGTCGCCATTCAGTTTACAGTCTGTGCCTTCCAGGTCTTGATACTTCCACAATAGGAAGCATCCTCTCCAAATCCACCCTAACCAGTCCTTCAGCAATCTATAGGTTTCAATAAAATTCCCCCGCAATTAGTACAGAACTGAAGCTGCAAACGCAATTCATATGTTAACCAGTCATTCCAAAGATCATCCTCATGAACCCCCTCTGGAGCCACACCAATGTCATTACATCTTTTTCTAAGACAGCGTGGCCCAAAGTTTTGGCAATACTCTGGCTTGTGCGATCTTGCTCTTTTCAAATAAACGCAGAACAGTATCTTCTTCCTTTTTAATATTCTATTCCCGTTGAAATAAATGCCAACATTGTAATTTCATTCTTTACCACAGACTCGACCTGTAAATTAAACTGCTTGGAGACAGGCTTGAGGATTTCTAGGGCTCTCTGCAGCTCGTTTATATAATTGTCTGAATTAAAGTTCCGATCACCAAATTTCATTACGGTAGATTTCGCAAAAATGCATTCCATCTGTCACTGCTTTGCTATTCCAATTTGCCTTAACGTATGTTTTGTTATTCGTCTCACCGAACCTCAGTGGAAATAAAGCCTATCGATACATCCCTTGATTGTGTACACCTCTATCAAATATCACCTCATTCCCCGATGCATTAGGAAGTAAGGTTGCAACCTACTCCCGCTTTCCCTTTAACTCTGGTGTTCAAGTCCTAAAGATTAGATTTTATTTCCTACTCTAACTCATGTTGACCACCATGTTAGCACGTGAGAACTTTTTAATGAACCCAAGAGGTTGTGCTTTCGGTGTGATTTTTGCAGGACCCTCACTCCTATGGAGAATAGCAATAGTACTGAATTTCCCCCATTTGTAGAGAATTTTTCTTACTGATCAACACTCAGGTCTTTGGGAATACTTTTGTAGCATTTTCCAGTTTCATGCATATCCAAAATTCCTCTTCTAACGTCACTTGAACGTTGATTTGATACACGTATGTTGCACATATACGGAACTTCTGAAAAAAAAAACCCAAAAACAGCAGTTTCGTTCAGTCAGCCGAAATTGTATTTTTATAGGGCAATGCACCCCTACAACCCCCACCTTCAACTTGAACTCATTTATTGGAACGCATGACTACAAATAGCTTTGGTAGCTGTCATTACCCCAGAGGCTCGCAAACATACTTTTCAAACCGCGACTGTGTTCTTCAAATGGAGTGCTCAATATGGGCGTGGAGAAGTATAATTGTTTGTCTGCTATTAGTTTAGTCAGAATGTGTTTGTTTATTATTTAGTCTGATTGGATGACAAGATTACATTTTATGAGTAACCGTTGCAGGAAGACAGGAAGAGGCAAAGGGTTCAAAACCTTTCACTTCAACTGTATATTTCACTATCACCTATCTGAGCTGTATTGACCTGCAGGCATTTAAAGGAATATAATCTGTAAATAACTTAATCGGTCTAACTATCAATCTGAAATAAATGACAAATAGAACAACTAACATGAAAAAAATAAATAAATAATGTTGACGTCCAACGTCCTTAGATTTGAGAATACTTTGTTCAATTTTGTCTGTCTGTCTGTATATCTATCTATATATCTATCTATCTATCTATCTATCTATCTATCTATCTATCTATCTATCTATCTATCTATCTATCTATCTATACACACACATATATACGCGCACACAGACATATGTCTGTATATCTATCTCTCTATCAATTTTCCCCTCTATTTACTTGTTTATCAAATTATTTATTTAACAGTTTATTTTGTTATTAATATACAGCCCTTCGAGCTGCACCGCAAGAAAACTGTCCTATTTATTTATCGTCTTAGTACTGGACAATTTGCAATGACAGATGAACCTCTTCACCCGCACGTTATTGGACAGTGCGGGGAAACCGCAACCCGCTGAGGAAAACAACGCGGGCACGGGGAGATCGTGCAGACACCTTACAAGCAGCAGTGAGAAATAAACACTCTATCTGGTATGGTAAATCTCCTACTTTATAAGCGTTTCATCAGGATCCTCCATTTTGCAATATAATTTGTCGATTCATCATGCTGAATCCAACGGATTTTGGTATTTTCCGAACCCACAAAGGGAGAGGAGCTGGTCTTTGCATGACATTTTATTGAATTAAAAAGAGAAGGTGAAACAGAAAACAACATTTTCAAAAAAGCTTGGTGTGACGGTGTTAATGTGGGGAGAGAGAACAGCTCAGGTTGTAGGTCGAAGATTCCTCCTCAGACCTGAGAAAGAGAAATTGAGCTCAGCATGATTTTTCCTCGATGGTGGAAGTAGTGGTGAAAAAAGCTAAAGGGACATTTCATTTCTTTTAGAGTCTGGACAGTCCAGATGGGTAAAAGGAGGACAATACTGCTGGAAATGTTGATCTGCTATCTCCTCAGTCGTGGCGACACACCGGAGTGGACAACGACCCTCTGTCCCAACAATCAGATACTAATCAGATCATTATTCTTCCACGACCCCCCCACAACCACACGATCTTTGTGTATTAGAAAATAAGTAGACGCGCTTGCGTCCTGTAACACCATTGTGAGAGAAATCTTGGAAGCTGAATTCCAATGTCGGGAAAGTGAAACGCTTACAATAGAAATAGCAAATATCTTGTGCAAATGTCCACACTATCCCGATAGGTGAACGATCCTGGAAATGAGAAGGTTACGTTATGACGGACGTTTGACGGCTCTGGTCTCCGGGTTCGCTGGAGGTATGGTGTATGACGTTTTGGGGTGGGGCGGGGGTGGGGGGATGCTGGTGCGCCGCCTCAATGTTAGTTACCAAATAATGAGTGGGCGTGAAGATTCTGTTTCCTGTCTTCGGCAGCTCTAGCAGTAGAGATTATAGCCTCATACCAGAAGGACCTTCGTTTAGAAAAGAGCTGAGGAAGAAGGCAGGAGAATGTGTTTGAGAGAGATACTAAATTGGAGCTAAAGGAATGCTGGATCAGACTCGAACGGACGAATAGCCTAACTGTAATATCGCACTTTATTCTCACTGTAGATATTCCTGTACTGGTCAGTTCCCTCATAATTGTGCGCGCGTTACATTGGATATGTACTACGAAAGTCGGATATTTGGCGTGGAAATAATCCCAGAGGATTTGGATAACCGTAACCAATAACCAATCATGTTATCCGGAAAAAAAAGGGGACCTTATTTTACTTCAGGAATGCAGAGCAGGACAGTTCTTGAGACACACGTTATTCAGCGAACGCAACGATCATTCTAAAGATTGTCCATTGTCAGCTTCCTGGCACGACTGCTGGCGAGTGATTTCCGGAAATATCGTATTATTCAACACAGTTAACCGAGCGCTAAGCAAGGCCTGAAGATTTTAACAAGCAACTGTACGGGAAGAGCGCCGCAATCTTTAGCTGCTCCCTGAATTTGGTCTGGGTCACACCGTAAATGAAGGTGTTTGTGCAGCAGCTGAAAAGCTGAATCACTGTCCCCGCTTGCCGCGCCCGCCACAGTCGGAAAGACGTTTCCAGGTCCGTATAGAGGCACCGTAGGAAAATGAACACAAGGGTGGTTGTCGCCCAGCACAAGAGGAAACTCGCTGACAGGGTGAAGAGCAGAACCATAGACTGTCTTCGGCTCCTCATCTCCGGATCCTGCTGCTTGTCGCTATTTCTCTGTCCCATGAGTCCCCTGCGGCGTCGACTTGACGCCAGGATCTTACGGACGGTCAGAGTGTTGAGGAACAAAATGATGAAGAAAGGGAGTAGCGGATTCAACAGACGATCCACCCAGTAAAACCACTCGAACTCAGGCTCCATGTGAAGACCCCACTTGATACGGCATTTTGTCGAATGACTATAGACTCGTTCCTTATGCAGAATATAATAGGGGATGTTCTTTAAACAGAACACGACGCATATTGTGCCAATAACCCATCCCGCAATTCTTGGCGTACAGTACTTGCTCCGAATCTTAGACCAGCAAATGGCCACAAAGCGATCGAAAGTGAACGCCACGGTAAGCCACACGGAACAATCTAAAGCCACGTAACAGAGTACGAAGTGGACTAAACAGAGCCGAAGTAATGACCGAAGCCAGTATTCTCGGTACGTTTCAACCAGCTGGTACAACGCGACTTCGATGATCACCACCATTAGATCGGCCACGGCCATCGCCACCAGATACCGAGTGATACCTTTGGAGAGACCACACTTCCCTCGGCTGAGTATCACGATCGCCACCACATTAACTATCAAAAAAGAAAAGTAGAGTTATGACATCCATACCACACAAGCAAACCGCGTCTCACACTGCAGAACTTCATGTGATAATATTCGGAATCTAAACCATGGCAGATAGCTGGGGCATATATGGAGAAACTCAGTCTGAAATTTCAGTAAACACTATGCTTTGGTTAAAATTACTGGTGTGGGAAGTTTGCGTGCTGTGGAGAAATGTACCACTGAGTGAAGACACTATTAGGTGGACTGGCCTTCTGCTGCCGTCGCCCATCACTTTCAAGACCTGACGTTCAGAGATGCTCTTCTGAACAACCACTGTTGTCCCGATCGGACAGCCAAGTTACTGTCGCCTTCCTGGCAGCTTGTACCAATCTGTCTACTCTCCCCGATCTCTCTCATTCACAATGTGCCTTCGCCCAGAGAGCTGCCATACACTGGATTGTTTTTAGTTTCAGACTGACTACCTCGGCAATTACATGAGCACCTTAAAATATTGTACCGTGACATGAAATACATGATATTGAGCATCGGTTTTCCCCGTAGCAGACAGCAAGTAATCCTGGGAGTGCGGGAAAAGCCTAGCTGTTTCATTTCATCCCCCCACCGATTCTAAAACGGGGAAAATTCCAACGCCGCCGATTCTGCAGATGCTGTAAATCAATTATAATGCAGACAAAATGCTGGAGACCCTCGGCATGCCAGACAGCACCTATGGAAATGAATAATTGCTTCTTCCGTTCAGGGACACTTCCGGAATGAAAATAATAACAATAATAAAAAAAAGAACAGTCAGACACGTCTGCATATAGACAAAGCTTTGCACTAAGTAATATTCGCGTTTGTTATTATCTAGAGATGAATGGTGCCCAGGGTGTCAGCTCGGATTTCCCATCCTGCGGTCCACGTACCCCTCGGTTAATGGTCGGGGTCTATGGCATGAAAAGGGTTGGAATCTCCTGGTAAAAACCTAAAGATCGCCAGCTATGAGGGAGATTATGACGGAAGCAGTTCCAACATTGCCAAACAATAATAAGAGGACGCACTGTATCCAGTTACTCCGTGGATTTCGAAAGTGTAGAACCAGTGTGGGAAGACTTAAAATAATTAGCAGAATTTGCAGCCACTGCCTGCACACAATACCCAGAGTAACTGGTACAAAATACTGAAATAACTCGGTGAGGCTGCATTTCTGAAATCGGAGAAAGAGTTTCCGCTTCCGGCCCAGACTTTTCATCACTGGTCCTCGGCTCCCACCCTCTTCCTATGTCTTTTCCCGCCATGCATTGTGGTTCAGAGGCACTGTCTCAGCCAGATACAGCGACCGTTAATTTCTCTCCATAGTTCAGGGCTTCCCAACCTGTGGTCTACGGACTTCTCGGTTAATGATAGGGTTCCATGGCGTAAAACGTTTGCGCAGTTCCTCATTCACATAGTGTGTGTTTTACTGTGGATTTCGGCGTTTGCAGAATCTGTTATGATTATAGATGAAGGAACCTGAATGCCCATGGTCATCGTCGAGCAGATCGCGATGGTTTAAGCCTGAAAACATGTTGATATAAACAATTTAACTGCGATCTGCACACACCATTCTTCACTATTTAGCGGACGGCTAAATATCTTTAAATTAACATAGTATAAAATCTCAGAGTCAATCGCAGCGTTAAACAGACGCGCCAGCAGTCACGGGGCTGACAAAGGCGAGGAATGGGAGCGATTTGTTACAACAAACCAGCGATCCTTCCCTGACCGGGACGGGTTCTGAATTGGGGGATACGGTGCTCAAGGCAACAAATGATAAAGATGTATTGCGGTCAATAACTCTCAAATGAACTGATACTGAGAGAGCATGTGTTCATTTACCGACTGACCAAGCAACGGGACAGCGGAGTCAGAGCCTGGAGGCTCCGCAGAAGGTTGGGTACACCTCAAAATATAACTTTCAGTGATATGGCTCAGATGATACACGGTCGGTTAACAATTACATGGAATTTTTCAAAAGGTTTCAGACATTATAGTTTGGATAAGGAAGAGCAACCACATGAACAGCAGTCTCTTCTTTACTTCCGCTCATCCCACTTTCCCAAACTGGACCAAGGCACGTGCATCGGCTTGAGGCATCCCGGCTTCTTCCTTGGTTATGTCGAGCAGTCCATGTTTGATTCCTTCCCGAACTCACAGTTCTAAGCCGATATTTGGCGTATGTGACTTGGTGCGTTACTGGGCTGGGGGTGGGATCAGTGACCCCCTATGTTTAATGTAACATGTGTTTGTCCGATACGTGGGTGCACACTGAGGTGGTCTGACTGTCGGACTACCACGCAACATTCCCGAGGTCTGTAAAATTCCTCGGTGCCAAACTTCTCCTACCGCCCATGCAAGGAAATTGTATCCCAACTCACCCCAATCCTGGCCTACGGTGTGAATTAAATTAAGATTCATGCTTGGATTATTGTGTACAGTGTTGGTCATCGAATCACAGGAAGGATATTAATATGTTTGAAAGGGTTCAGAGAAGGTTTACAAGGAATTTGCCGGCACTTGAGAAACGGAGTTACAGAAAAAGGTTGAATAGGTTTGGAGAATGTGGTTGAGAGGGATAATATATCGGTAATAATAGAATGCCAGAGCAAACACGATGGGTCAAATGCCCTATTAGTGCCCTCTAAATCGTATGCTCTTAGGTGGAGTTGCTGTTCTCTAATTGTGACTATCCGCTTTATTGAAAGAGGTAAATTCAATGCCTATAATAAAACAGAAGATACTTGATTCATGGTTTACTGTAGCTAGGCTTCCGGCATATGAAGTCACAGTTCATCGTATTTCGGAACCGAAGCTGGGGACTTCAGTTTAATCATAAAGAACAGTATAATGCAACATAACTGATGTGGCTAACACGAGAGGGCACAGTTTAAAGGTGCTTAGAATGAGGTACAGAGGAGATGTCAAAGGTAAGTTTTTTTTTTACGCAGAGAGTGCTTTGTGCATGGAATGGGCTGCCAGCGCCGGTGGTGGAGGCGGATGCGATAGAGTATTTTGGGAAACTACTGGATATGTACAGGAAGCTTGGAACAATAGAGGACGATTTCCAAAGTGAGTACATGCTCGGCACAGCATTGTGGGCCGAACGGCCAATATTGTGCTATAGGGTTTCTATGTTTCTATGTTTAGGAGTTCCGGACAACTGATTGGCATCAGTTCTTGAAATCAGACTGGCACAAGCAGGAAGATATGAATAATAATCAAATATATGTTATTTATTGTACTGATCTAAAGAAAGGGACTGATAATATTAGTGAGTAGATAAATGTAAAAGACTGACCTGGTATCTCCAATGTCTTACAATGGAGGGAATTTATCTGGCCACATGTCTCTAAATGCGGTGCACACGAACCATCTCCACTGATCGGGAAAAGATGTGTCTGTACGGTTGGGTTCTGATGATGACACTCGGAGAAAATCTTTTATTTGTTTGGTTTTTTTTTTTATCGGAGATGCCAGTCCTACCAGTTTCAATTTGTCCGCGTTACGTTGAATGTTTACAATGGATGTTGGAAAACGTGGCGTGGAAGTGTAACTAATAAAGTGGCCAATGAGAGTATATTGCATCGTGAAAAAACTTAACCAATCAATATAAGTTATACTGGATAGTCATTATTTTTCTCCAAGATGAAGGACAGGAAGTACAGATTATGATCCGAGTACAACAAACATTTTAAGGAATGCCAATTATAAACTTGCTTCCATGACTGCTGACGAGTCATTTTTGGAAACATCATACAATTCAACACATTTATCTGTGCACTAAGCACTGCCTCACCATCTTAACAAGCAAATGAATGGGGCTGAGCGCGGCAATCTTTAGCTGCTCCCTAAATTTGGTCTGGGTCACACTGTATATAAAGGTGTTCGTGCAGCAGCTGAAAAGCTGAATCACTGTCCCTGTTTCCTGCGCGATCCAAAGTCGGATAGACGTTTCCAGGTCCGTGTAGAGGCATCGCATGAAAATGAAGACCAGGGTGGTTGTCGCCCAGCACAGGAGGAAACTCGCCGACAAGGTGAAGAACAGAACGATGGAAAGTCTCCGGCTCCTCATTTCCGGATCCTGCTGCTTCTCGCTTTTTCTCTGTCCCCTGAGCCCCCTACGGACTCGGCTGGACGACAGGATCTGTCTGACTGTAAGAATATTGAGGAACAAAATGAGGAAGAAAGGGAGCAGCGGATTCAAAAGACGGTCTAACCAGTAAAACCACTCAAACTCCGGATTCGTGTGAAGACCCGATTTCTGACCGCATTTATTCCAATACAGACTTGCGCGTTCCTTGTGCAGGAAGTAATAAGGGACGTTCTTTAAACAGAACGCAACGCATATTGTGCCAATAATCCGTACTGCAATTCTTGGCGTACAGTACTTGGTCTGAATCTTCGACCAGCAAATGGCCACAAAGCGATCGAAAGTGAACGCTACGGTAAGCCACACGGAACAATCTAAAGCCACGTAACACAAGACGTAGTGGAGTAAACAGAACGGAAGTGATGGCTGAAGCCAGTATACTCGGTAAATTTCAACTATCTGGTAAAACGCAACTTCAATGACAACCACCATTAGATCGGCCACAGCCATCGCCACCAGATACCGAGTGATACATTTGGAGAGACCACACTTTCCTCGGCTGAGTATCACGATCGCCGCCAGGTTAACTGTCGAAAGGAAAAGTAGAATTACGACAACTGCAACATCCAATCAAACTGCGTTTCCAAAGGTAAATCTTGCAGTACAGTCCTCATTGATTAACGCGTGACTAGAGCCATGAAATTTCAGGAAATGCGCATCGGTTGCCCCCATACCATTTAGCAAGAAATCATGCAAGTGTGGGTGAAGACGAAGATATTTGCCGCATATTTAAAACGGAAAGAAGTTCCAAACCAGGCGATACTGCTGGAAATCCAGGTTAACACAGACAAAATGCATGTCAGGCAGCACCCACGGCGGAAGGGGAGCAATAAAAAGTCGACGGTTTTGGACGAGGAAATCCATCAACCTTCCCCTGGTGCCTTATGCAGGACTGCACAAACACCAACAGAGTTGAGTCTGAGCCGGTTCTGCAGTTTAGGAACTCCTCAAGTTTGATAATAAATAAATAAATAAATCCTGTGTAACGTATCAGCTTGAAATTCCCACAGACCCTTCCCTCGGTTACTTGGTCGGAGTCCATGGCGTATAAAAAGTGTGTGTGATCCCCTTGTAGGAACGTAAAGATGAACAATTGTGAGAGAAATCATGAAGGAAGCAGTTCCAACAATGTCAAGCAACAAGAGAGAGAGAGAGAGATGTTTAAAGTTGTTCTTGTGAATCTCAAAAGCGTAGAACCACCGTAAAATGAGTTAAAATAATTAGCATAAGTTTCCGTCACGGCACACACACGATACTGGAAAGAGGTTAACAGGGACAAAATATTGAACGAACTCGGAGGGGCAGCTTCTCTGCAAACGGAGGGAGAGTTAATGTTCTTAGCCCAGACCCGTCATCATTGCTTCTCAGCTCACACTCTCCTATTATAGCTTCGACCCCCATCCATTCTGGTACTAATGACCTGTTCCCGCACGAAACACCGACTGTTCACTTCTCTCCATAGATCAGGGCTTCTCAACCTGGGGTCGACCAACCTCTGGGTTAATGGTAGGGGTGTTCTCCATAAAGAAAAATGGTTGCCCTGCCACAGTTGCTGCCTGACCTGCGGTGTTACTCAGTCAGTTTTTTGTGTGCTATTCCGGCATACAAGCGTTTGCCGAATCTCTTGTGTTAAAAGTGGAAACGAACATACATGTCCATGGCTATAGTCACTCTGATCGCGAATGTTTAATCCTGAAAAGGCGTTGCAGTAAATCAATGTAACTGCGCCCTGAGCAAGTCAATGTTCGCCTTCAGGGGATTGTTAAAATAATTTAATGCTATTTATTGCAAAAGTCCAAAAATTACAGTACATTTTACACACGAGACGAGGAAGTACCATCTATTGATGGATTAAATTGAAGGACCAATGTCGACGAAGATGAATAAATATTAACTCACAATCCGATCACCGGTAACAGCTTGAAACCGCTAAGCAGTGAATTCTCACCAGGGATGCCGATGACTACAATGGCACTGTAGCATATTTTTATTGTTGTCTCCATGGGATACTTGTCTTCGACGGCTGGAAATCTTATCACTATATAAAGGTGCAGGAGATATCCGGCTGTAATTCCGCCAACTATTCACAATAATTCTGAACGATTTATGTCGAGCCACACGAGAAATAAAACACAATGGAACGTCCGTGAGGAATATCACAGAAATAAAACTTGCTGCCTTAAATTGAAAGACTTCCCGCTTTCTTTGCGCTCCGATAGTTCATTCTCAAGTGACACAAAGAGGTTGAACGGCCCATCTTTTATAAGACATTCGACTAACCGATGATGAAACCGACTTGCACAACGTCGTTACATCACTCTCAACTCAACGTTCTTTGATTTCGAGACCTGGATCCCCAGTCATCCCCACTCCCCTGGCTTCTCCCCATACCCTTTGAAACAAAATTCTCTCGGCCAGAAACTCTGCATTAGTAGCAATGATACCGGTTCCGTTCATTTGCTTCAGAATTTAGGGTTCCATACTTGTAGAAGTATTGACAAGCCTATTCTTTCATCATGTCAAAATATTAGTCTGAGCAGTGTCTGTTCAATTCTGACATTGTTACTACCTTCGCCCCAGCTCCAGGGTGTCTCAATACGACAAACATGTTCCAATTGTTTTGATTTTCAATGCAATGCCACGTTAATGTGGTTCTCCGTCTGTCATTCTGACACAACTGCCCCTTGTGAAGTATGTGGGTTGCTGATGCCATCACGAAAACGGGTCACCGGGACCATGGAAATATACGGTCATTGTATACTACAGCTGAGAGACAGACCGTTCCGAACATCAAGGCCGCGCGAGACTATTATGTTGTCCGGTCCCATCCTCCTACAATCACAGAATAGCCTCCGAACCCCACTTATCCATAAGTTTATCTAAGTTTCTCTTATGTTTTAACATTCAACCTGAATGGAGCACCTCTGCTCTCAGCTGGTTGCTAAGTTTTACACCACTCCCCCCGTGAATATTTCCCCATGTTCCATTTAAATACATTTGCCTTCACAATAAGGTCCTACCCTGACCAGCACTTGCCTATAAAGCAAGTTATCATGTTTCGGATTCATCTTTGGACTCTTTCTATGCACATTTTCAATTCTATTGAAATCCCTCCTGGGCAACGGGAGCAGAACTGTACCAATACCTCAATTCAGATCTTAACAACGTCCAGCATATCGGCAGAGAGGGTCTGACTGTTTCGGTTTTGTCGTCGATGAAAGGTTCATTCATTATGTTAGCTTCCGGTGCTGTGGGTTCTTCGCGGAGACCGTGCAGAACATGGATTGACATTGATAACAGAGAGAAGGGTATTGACATTCATTTCGAGAGGGTGGGAGGATTAAAGCAAGGGTACAATTCTGCGGATTTATAAGGCACTGGTCTGACCCCAGACAGATTATTGGATATTGTGTAACTTGGGACCCTTAACGAAAAAAATAACGTATGTTGCGGCAGATAAACCTAGGCCAGATGAGGTTCAAGTGAATCTCCGGAGGAATGAAACGGAGTGAGCAGGTATTGATGGATCTGAGCCTGTACTCGTTAGAATTTAACACTGTAAAGAGGGAGGAGTATGATATGGAAAGTTTGCATCCTTGACACGTGGGGTCTGACCAGGGGACACATCCGGAGAATGAGTTTGAGACTAGTAGTAAGTCGGCCATGATGGATTGGAAAACAACCTCGGCAGTCACAAAATGCCTTATTAGGCGCCGTCCGGTAGCGTTCTTTTCGCAGCAGAGAGAAACCGATGTTGTCCAATGTGCGAACGAATTCGGGTTTCAGTCTTCACAGGAAACAGGTGGCGGGTGTTGTGGCTGTTCGAGGATTGGATGAAGATGGTTGGAGAAATGTGAAATTTAAAAGTCTAACGCTGTATGTAAACTATAGAACCTCTGTTCCCTCTGCCACAGGAGTTTGAATGTGCGAGGGTCTGCCACCACGTACCGATTCGCCATTGTCACGATGAGGTTGAAAAAGACCGTTGGACAGAGACAATCGACAGATCTGCCGTGATCACAGTCAGTGTAACAAGCCTGAGGGGAGACGACGACCATAACGTACCAGCCGTACGCGGAGTGAGGGGAGACCAGGCAGAGCGGTGGAGATCAAGGGCAGATCAGCCATGATCACTGTGAAGAGCGGAGGTGAACAAAGCAGCAACTGTCTTTCTCTGGCTGCAATTATAAAAAGACGCGAACACTCATGATGCACATAAGGTTCAGATTGTTTCGATCATTCACCAACAAGAGGCAATCTATAAATATCTAAAGTAATTGTATCATCAGATCAGATTAGATCCAACTTTATTGTCATTGTGCCGATTACAGATACAAAGCCAATGAAATCCAGTTAACATCTGAGCAGAAATGCATAGAATAGTGTTATTTACAAAATAACGGCGAATAAAAAGTGCTACAGCACACAAATATAAAAGCACTGAGACAGTACAATATTATTTACAATATCGCTCAGCGCTGTGATGTGAGGTTCAGCAGTTTCACAGCCTCAAGGATGAAGCTCTTCCTGTGCCTGCTGGTGAGGGAGCGGAGGCTCCTGTACCGCCTACCGGATGGGAGGGGAGTACAAAGTCCATGGTTAGGGTGAGGTACAGCCTCGAGAATGCTTTTCGCCCTCCCCAGGCAGTGTTTATGGTAGATGTTCATAATGGTGGGCAATTGGCTGCCGATAATCCGCTGGGCAGGTTTCACCACCTGTTGGAGTGCGTTACGGTCCGATTTGGCACAATTGTCATACAACACTAAGATGCAATTGGTGAGTATGCTCTAAATTTTACAGCTGTAAAGGTCCGTCGGTATTCTGGGACAGAGGTGAGCTTTCTTGATGGTCCGCAGGATATAAAGGCGCTGTAACAACTATTCGATCAGGATGGAGGAGTTCAGGGACCAGGTGAGATCCTCGGAAATCTGGACACCAAGAAATCGGAACTTTGGTACACGCTTCACCACAGCTCCGTTGATGTTTATGGGGATGTGCGTGTGGCTCCCAGCATGCCTGATGTCCACAATGATCTCTTTGGTCTGCTGTGTGTTATGGGCCAGGTTGCGTTCGGCACACCACGCGGCCAGGTGCTGGACCTCGTCCCTTTAGGCCTTCTCATCATCCCCTTTGATCAGGCCAACCACCAGGACATTCATGCAGAAAACACTGTCGTCGTAATTTATTTACTGGTTAATAGGATATTATATTTATTCCATTTAGCGAACACAGAACTGCAGGCGAAGTAATTTCTCATCGTTCTATGGACTTCCACGCAGCTATCCCCAAAAGACAATAGTCCAGGGAGTGTAGACAGTGGTCCTGTCGTAACAAATGTCGTGGGTTTGTGAATAGCTGACACAGCGTTTTCAACATAGAGTATCACACCATGTTACAAACACTCAAGATTTCGATCATCCATGTATCTGGTAACAGTTTTCTTGAATGACCCTAATGTACCGGACTCCACTGACTCCACCACCGGTGGATCGGCCACACCTACCACCTCATGGCTCCAAAATGTAGGTTTGTTGTTGAATCTTGGAGAGATGAATATCTAGTACTCAGGAGAAAACCACCTCGGCAAATAAGCTCACAGTGAATTCTGTCCACGCTGCCATTCGGTTTTATATTGAACCATTAAACTGGTTCGAAGGTGAACAGTGATTTAAGGAGATAACCGCGACCGGACAGAACAAGATTCAAGTCGTGACTCCTTCCTGGGGCAGATGGAGTTTTCAGGAGGAGCGTAATCATTGTCACCGTGAGGTGAAGTCGCAATTTAGAAGTGGAAACATCTTCCGAATATTTTCTGGATGAGTTTCTGTACAGTTCAATGCAAGCGCTCGGGGGCAGTGTGTGGACGTATGTGCGGATGAAGCCCACGTCCTCTGTTATGAGGGTGTCGTGATTTAACCATTGCTCAGAGAGTGATCAGTATCGTTGGGGAACATGACATTGAACTTCCTGAGTTCGGCAGAATCGGACTCCGGAGCTTAGCACAAGGTAGCTCAGGAAAATACGCTGGACAAGATTATAGCATTTTAATCAGTAAACCGAACACGACGGTATTTTCAGCAGATCAATGTTAGACGATCATTGGAGCAGGAGCAGAAGTGGTCCATTCGGTCCATCAAGACTGATCTGCCACTCAAGTAATCTCTGTCTTAAATACACTCAACCACCTGGACACCACAGCGGCCTATGGAAACAAATTCCACAAATTCACCACACACTGGCTATCGCATATCTGTGTTAAATGAAAGATACTTTATCCCGAGCTGTAGCCACTTGTCCTGGACTCCTGCAGCATAGGGAACATCCTATCTGCATATACTCTCGGTAGGCCGTTCAGCATTCTACAGATTTCAATGAGATCCCTCCTCATCTTTCTGAATTACATCGAGTACAGACAGAGAACCATCAAGCATTCGTCATATAACAACAGTTTAATTTCCGGAATTATCGTTCTGAACTCTCTCTTGTCCCTTTCCAATGCCAATAAAACTTTTCATAGATGAGTACCCCAAAAATGTTCTCGGCAGTCAATGAGATGCCCCACTCGTTCCTTCTAAATATCACCTCCCTGCTCTTCTATTCAAGACCTCTTCAAATAAGTGCAAACGTTGTATTTACCTTTATCCCCACCGACTGAATTTGCAAGGTAACCTTTAGTGTGTTCTACACAAGAAATCCCGAGTTCCTTTTCGTCTCAGAACTCTGTGCTTTCTCCCCTCAAATTACAACAGTTTTGTCAGGCGAAATTGTCTCTGACAACTTCGTTCTTCCTTGTTCGTTATCACTACCTACACCCTAATCAGATCCTTAACAATTATATCCAACATATTCCCACCCCCTGAGTTCAGGCTAACTGGTCTATGTATCTAATTGTACTTCTGCTTTCATCCTTTCTTAAAGAGCGGAGTGACATTTGCAATTTTCCAGTCCTCTGGCACCATGTCAATGATTTTTGAAAGATCATTGCTCACGCCTCCACATTCATTCGCGCTACGTTTTTCAGAACCCTACGGTGCAGTTCATCTGGTCCGGTTGGCGTATGTACTATTTCATTGTTCAGCTTTTTGTGCAGCTTCTCGTTGTAATAGTAACTGCACTCCCTTCTCCTCCTTCACACACTACATCATCTACCACACTGCTCGTCTTCTCCACAGAGAGATGTAAAATACACATTTCCTTCATCTGCAGTTTCCTTGTTCTGCATTGTCATTCCTCTCCTTTATTTTCTAGATATCCTATATCCACTTTCATCATTCTTTCATTTTTTACGTGCTTGAAAAAAACATTCTGTAGGTTTTTAAACGGCTCACAATCGTCTGACTTCCGGCTGTTGTTGTTTCCTTTTAGTTCTATGCCATTTCCTTTGTTTGTACAATAGCTCTGACATCTCTTGTCATCCACGGTTGGACTAAATTGATATTTGACTATTCCTTCACTGTCGGAACTCATACAGCCCTCAGCTTCCTCATTTAACCAGCAAGCCACCGCATTGCAGCTCCCTAAACTTCTCCCTAACAAATATCAAGTTGAACTGAATCATATTTTGATCACTGTCTTCTAAGGGCTCATTGCTCTTAAGTTCCCAAATCGCCATAACACCCATTTCAGTATAGCTGATCTCTTAGTAGGCAAAACTACAAACTACTCTAAGAAAGCCAGCTGGAATGCTTTCAACAGACGCACTCCTTTGAGATGCATTACCAACCTAACTTTCCCAGTCGACCTAAATGTTAAAATTTCCCATGTCTAACATAGCATTACCGTTCTGACACGCATTTTCCATTTCCTGTTGTAATCTGTGCCCCATATCTCAGCTACTGTTGGGAGCACTGTACCTAACGGCCAATACGGTCCTTTTACCCTTGCAGTTTCTAAACGCAAACCACAAGGATTCAATTCCGATTCTATATCATACCTTTGCTTTTTCACATCAGTCTTGTCCTGAGTCCCTTCATTCCGGTACTCAGACCGATGCCAAAATCGTTTAAACTCTACCCAACATCTGCAACTAACGCTCCGCGAGAATATTGGTCCTGCTCCGGTTCAGGTGCAACTCATCGCTTTGGCAGAAGTCATAATTCCACCAGAAGAAACCCGAATGATGCCAGACCTTGAAAATCTGTCCCATGTATCAGCTTCTCAGCGACGCATTTATCTGTCAAGTCAACCTGTTTCTACTCTCATTAGTGCAGGTAGCAATCCAAAAATTCTCATACTGGAGGTCCTGCTCATGGACATCTGCCCTCCTCTCTGAATTCGCTGTTCAGGAACTCATTGTTTTTTTCTTCCAATGCCTGTGGTACCGATATGTACCAAACCAGCTGTCTGCTCTCCGTACCTCCCTGAAATGCTCCGGATATGATTGGAGATGTCCCTGACCCCGGAACCTGGAAGGCAGCATACCATCCGGATATACGTTCACACTCACTGATTCCCATGTCTGGTGCCCTGACGATCGTTTAACAACCGCATATGAACGTGGCTCCGGACGGTGCCTCCATCTGCACACAGGAAGTTGAGACTGAATGCTTTGCGCAGACCTGTTTCACTTGGAGGCTCTTGGAATCGAGTCAAGAGAATAAATAGCACAAAAGAGAAAAAGAAAGAATTTGACTCATCAAGGTTTATGCATTTTGAGCGATACTAAATGAAAAGCGGAATCAAAACAACCGATAAAAAGAAATTATCTGAAATCCAAAGTTGATTTTCAGTTTCACGCTGATGAGACAGTTGACGACTATTGCAACCATGACAGTCAGGGCAAACTTAACTCAGCACAGAGCTGCAATCGTTAACCCGATCCTCACCTTCCGAATGTTATATTCTTCGGCCAGCTGTATAATATCTCCCATCTGTAATAATTCAGCTGGAACATTGTTTCCGGTTTTAATTTTAAATGCCATCAAACCTATATTGCCTTAACTACAATTTAAAGCTGTACATTTTCGATTTGGAAAAAGGTTCATATCATGGCAAACAATTAGCGTTCTTTGCACCAACGGCGTCATTTTCTCATGCAGGATAGCGTCCATACAATCACCTCTGTACCTCTACCGTGGATATGTTTATTTTTCGGGTAATAAACGAGTTATATAATGAGACGTTTTATATAGTCAAACTGCGGTTGATCTCATATACGGTCGCAACTCCCTTTGTTTCCTATGAACCCAGACCGAATGTTTACGAGAACAGAAGCCGTCCTGAAGATAGAACATCCGGAGCTCGGTTCGAAGCCGAGCAGTAGCTCCTGCGCCTGGTAACCCGATTCAAAGCGAAGGTTGATTGATTCTTGATTAGTAAGGACGTTAAAGTATACAGGGAGAAGAAATGAGATTGGGAATGTGAGGGGTAATAAATCAGCCAAGATTAATGCGAATCAATGGCCCTAATACGGCTCTTGTGACCCCGGGTCTGAACGCTGGCGGCCAACTGAGTCCTGTTTTTAGCCAATGAAATTACAGTTTTCCCGCATTACATCACTCCGCCACCCACCGCTCTACTGTTTTCAATTGAGAAATAAAGAAGGAATATGTTAAAAAATGTAATCAAACAGAAGCACCTTCTCACTCCGGAGTTCATAGTGTTAGGAACGCAGCGCCGATCAACGCGCCAGCGCAACGTAATTAATGTCAGCAGACACGGGGCTAACAAAGGCGAGGCGTCGTAGCAATTTGTTACAACAAACCAGCGATCATTCCGTGAGCCGGAACAGGTTCTGAATTAGGGAATTAGGTGCCCGAGGCATCAAATGATGAAGTTGTATTGCGGTCAATGACTGTCAAATGAACTGATACTGAGAGAGGATGTGTTCATTTACCGACTGACCAAGTAACGGGACAGCGGAGTCCGAGCCAGGAGGCTCCGTAGAAGGTTGGGTACAGAGCAAAATATAACTTTCAGTGATATTGCTCGGATAATACACAGTCGGTTAACAATTACATGGATTTGTTCAAAAGGTTTCAGACATTATTGTTAGGATAAGGAAGAGAAAATACATGAACAGGAATGTCTTATATACTTCGGCTCATCCCACTTTCACCAGAATCGACGTGTGGCCAAGGCGCGCGCATCAGCGCGAGGCATCCCGGCCTCTTTCGTGGTTGTGTCGAGCAGTCCACGATCATAATCCCGAACTCACATTTCTAAGCCGATAATTGGCGTATGTGTCTTTGTGCGTTACCGGATGGGATCAGTGAACCCCTTTGTTTAATGTAACATGTGTTTGTCCGATACGTCGGTGCATACCGAGTTGGGCTGACTCTCGGACTTCCATGCGACATCCCCAAGGACTGTTCAATTCCTCGGTGTCCAACTTCATCTACCGCCCATGCAAGGAAATTGTATGCCAACTCACCCGAACCCTGGCCTACGGAGGGAATTAAATTAATATTCATCCTTGGAGTATTGTGTGCAGTTTTGGTCACCGAATTAGAGGAAGGATATTAATAAGGTTGAAAGAGTGCAGTGAAGGTTTACAAGGATGTTGCCGGGACTTGAGAAACTTCGTTTTAGGGAAGGGTTAAATAGGTTAGGACTTTACTCCCTGGAGCATAGAAGAATGTGGGGAGACTTGATAGAGATATATAAAAATATGATGGGTATAGATAGAGTGAATGCAAGCAGGCTTTTTCCACTGAGGCTAGGGGAGAAAAAGAAAACAGAGGACATATGTTAAGGGTGAAGGGGGAAAGCTTAAGGGGAGCATTAGGGGTGGCCTCTTCAACAGAGAGTGGTGGGAGTGAGGAATGAGTTCAGGAACACACAAACCTGGCCACCGAAAGAATGTGACAACACTCGAAGAAGATTATACCCGCAAAGTTTCTTTAAATACTTTGGAGAACTGCAGAAAGAATTATGTTTTCGAAGATCTTTGAGGTGACATAGAATGCCATTTTTTTAATAATTGGTTAAGAATCTTTTCTTTGATCTGCATTTAGCACGCAGGTACCACAGTGAATGTTTACTGATGCTTCGAATTTGGCGAGCAGCTTTTGCCCATTATCTATCAAAGGGTGCACTGGCATTGGAGTCTGTTGGTGTGACGTTAAATGACGAGTTGGGAATGGGGAGTTGATGGCTTCGTTACACCCTGTCCAATGGTAGAAGTCTCAGACTCCGGGGTCATGTAGAACCCATTTACAGAATTGTGTGATTCAACGTCCAAAGACATAGACTCTGAAAAGAAGGGCCTTCCTTCAGAACAAAGAGGAAGTGGAACAAAGTGGCCTCTGAGAGCATATTGCATCATGAAAAAAGTTGTACTGGAGAGTCATTATTTTGCTCCAGAAATGAAGGACAGGAAGTACAGATTATGTACCGAGCACAATAAACATATTAAGGAATGCCAATTATAAACTTGCTTCCACGACAGCTGACGAGTCATTTTGGAAACATCATTTTATTCAACACAATTATCTGTGCACTAAGCACTGCCTCACCATCTTAACAAGCAAATGAATAGGGCTGAGCGCGGCAATCTTTAGCTGCTCCCTGAATTTGTTCTGGGTCACACTGTATATGAAGGTGTTAGTGCAGCAGCTGAAAAGCTGAATCATTGTCCCCGCTAGCTGCGTCTTCCACAGTCGGATGGACGTTTCCAGGTCCGTGTAGAGGCACCGCATGAAAATGAAGACCAGGGTGGTTGTCGCCCAGCACAGGAGGAAACTCGCCGACAAGGTAAAGAGCAGAACGATGGACTGTCTCCGGCTCCTCATTTCCGGGTCCTGGTCCTTCTCGCTTGTTTTCTGTCCCCTAAGACCCCTACGGACTCGGCTGGACGCCAGGATCTGTCTGATTGTCAGAACGTTGAGGGACAAAATGAGGAAGAACGGGAGCAGCGGATTCAAAAGACGGTCTAACCAGTAAAACCATTCAAACTCCGGAACCGTGTGAAGAGCCGATTTCTGATCGCATTGATTCCGATACAGATTTGCGCGTTCCTTGTGCAGGAAGTAATAAGGGACGTTCTTTAAACAGAACAAAACGCATATTGTGCCAATAATCCGTACCGCAATTCTAGGCGTACAGTATTTGTTCTGAATCTTTGACCAGCAAATGGCCACAAAACGATCGAAAGTGAACGCTACAGTCAGCCACACGGAACAATCTAAAGACACGTAACACAAGACGTAGTGGACTAAACAGAACGGAAGTGATGGATGAAACCAGTAAGCTTGGTACGTTTCAATACTCTGGTAGAACGCGACTTCGATGATAACCACCATTAGATCGGCCACAGCCATCGCCTCCAGATACCGAGTGATACCTTCGGAGAGACCACACTTTCCTCGGCTGAGTATCACGATCGCCGCTAGGTTAACTGTCGAAAAGAAAAGTAGAATTACGACAACAGCAACATCCAATCAAACTGCGTTTCTAAATGTAATTCCTGCATTATAGTACTCCTTGATTAACACATGACTAGGTAAGGAAATGCACATCGGTTGTCCTCGTACCTGTTAGCAAGAAATCATGGAAGTGTGGGTGAAGAAAAAGATATTTGTCGCTTATTTAAAACCGGAAGGAGTTCCAGACCAGGCGATACTGCAGATGCTAGAAATCCAGACTAATACAGACAAAATGCATGTCTGGCAGCACCTACGGGGAGGGGTCAAAGAACAATTGGACGGTTTTGGACGAGGAAATCTATCAAACTTCCACTCATTCCTTATGCAGGACTCCACAAACACGAACAAGGTTGAGTCTGAACTGGTCCTGCAGTTTAGGAACATCTCAGGATTGAAAATAAATGAAAATAAAATAATTCTGTGCAATGCTTCAACTTGAAGTTCCCTCCACACCCTCCCTCGGTTATTTGGTTGTGTTCCATAGTGTAAACACTGGTCTGTGATCCCCTTGCATGAACGTAAATATCACCAATTGTGACAGAGATCATGTAGGAAGCAGTTCCAAAAATGGCAAGCAACAACGAGAGAGAGAGAGATGTTTAATATTATTCCGTGAATCTCAAAAGCGTAGAACCATCATGGAATGACTAAAAATAATTATCATAAGATTCTGTCACGGCACACACGCGATACTGGAAAGAGGTTAACAGGGGCAAAATACAGAACGAACTTCTGAAAACGGAGAGAGAGTTGACGTTTTCAGCCCACACCCGTCATCATTGCTTCTCGGCTCACACTCTCCTGTTATAGCTTCGACCCCCATCCATTCTGGTACTAATGACCTGTCCCCGCACGAAACACCGACTGTTCACTTCTCTCCATAGTTCAGGGATTCTCAAACTTGGATTGCCCGGCTTCTGGGTTAATGGTAGGGGTGTTCTCCATAAATAAAAGCGGTCACCCTGCCACAGATGCTGTCTGACCTGCGGTGTTACTGAGTCAGTTTTTTATGTGTGATTCCGACATACAGGCGTTTGCAGAATCTCTTATGTTAAAAGCGGAAACGAACATTAATGTGCATGGCATCAGTCACACTGTTCGCGAATGTTTAATCCTGAAAAGACGTTGCGGTAAATCAATTTAACTGCGACCTGATAATATTCGCCTTCAGCGGGTTGATAAAATGATTTAATGCTATTTATTGCAAAGTCCAAAAATTACAGTACATTTTACAACGGAGACGGGGAAGTACCATCTATTGATGGATTAAATTGAAGGACCAATGTCGAGCGAGATGCAGAAATAGTAACTCGCAATCTGATCACCGGCAACAGCTTGAAACCGCTAAGCAGTGAAGTCTTACCAGGGATTCCGATGACTACAATGGCAGGGTAGCATATTTTCATTGCTGTGTCCAAGGGATACATGTCTTCGACCGCTGGAAATCTTAGCACTATATAGAGGTGCAGGAGATATCCGGCTGTAATTCCGCCAACTATTCACAATAATTCGAAACGATTTAGGTAGTCGCACACCAGAAATAATACACAATGTAACGCCTGTGAGGAACACCAGCGAAATAAAACCTGCTGCCTTTAATTGAAAGACTTTTATGCTTTCAGTGCGCCCTCATAATTCTTTGATAAATAAAACAAAGCGATTGAAAGGTCCATGTTTTATAACTCATTCGTTTAGCCGATGATGAAAGCAACTTGCACAACATCTTGTGTAATGATCGTTACATCACTATCAATTCAACATTCTTTGCTTTTGATCCCCAGTGGAGAAGCAAAATTCTCTCCGCCAGAAACGCTGCATTGATAGTAATGATGCCGGTTCGGTTTCATTGCTTCAGAACTTAGAACTTCTTGCAGAAGTCTCGACAAGCCTATTCTGTCGTCACTTCAAAATAAATGTCTGAGCAGTGCTAGTTCAATTCTCACATTGTTACTATCTTCGCCCCAGCTCCAGGTGTCTCAATCCGACAAAACACGTTCCAGCTGATTTGATTTTCAGTGCAATGCCTCGTTAATGTGGTCCTCCGTCTGTCATTCTGACACAACTTCCCCTTGTGAAGTGCGTGGGGCGCTGATGTCACCACTAAAACGGGTCACCGGGACCGTAGAAACATACGGTCATTGTATACTACAGCTCAGAGACAGACCGTTCCGAACATCAAGGCCGTAGGAACCTATTATGTTGGCTCGGTCCATCCTCCCACAATCACAGAATAGCCTCCAAGCCGCACGTATCCATGAGTCTATCCCAGTTTCTCTTACGTTTTGAAATCGAACCTGAAAGGAGCACCTCTACTCTCAGCTGGTTTCTAACTTTTAACACCCTATGTGTGAATATTTCCCCATGTTCCATTTTAATACATCACCCTTCACACTTAATACGTGGCCGCTCGTTCTATGCTCACTCAACGTCAGTGGAAAATGACTGCTTCCATTTAGCCCACCTGTGCCCTTCATAATTCTCCATCAAATCTCCGGTCTTTGGGAATAATGTCCTACTATGTCCAGCACTTGCCTATAAAGCAAGTTACCAAGTCTCGGATTCATCCTTGGACTCTTTCTATGCACACTTTCAGTTCTATTGAAATCCCTCCTGGGCAATGGGAGCAGAACTGTACCAATACCTTAATTCAGATCTTTACAATATTCAGCATATCGGCAGAGCGGGTCTGACTGTTTCGGTTTTGTCGTCGATGAACGGTTCATTCATTATGTTCGCTTCCGGTGCTGTCGGTTCTTCGCGGAGAGCGTGCAATAAAATATGCAGAACATTGATTGACATTGATAACAGAGAGAAGGGTATTGTCATTCATTTCGAGAGGGCGGGAGGATGAAAGCACAGATACAATACTGCGGATTTATAAGGCACTGCTCTGAGCCCAGACAGATTATTGGATATTGTGTAACTTGGGAGCCGTAACGAAAAAACGTATGTTGCGGCAGATGAACCCGTCCACAGGAAGTTCCAGTGAATCATCGAAGGAATGAAACTGGGTGGGCAGGTATTGATGGCTCTCAGTCTGTACTCGTTAGAACATAAAACAATAAAGTGGGAAAAATATGGTCTGGAATGTTTGCTTCCTTTACACGTGGGGTCTGACCAGTGGACAAATCCAGAGAATTAGTTTGAGACCAGTAGTAAGTCGGACATGATGGACTGGGAGAACAAACTCAGCAATCACAAAATGCCTAATTAGGCTCCCTCAGCTTACGTACTTCTGGCATCAGAGAGAAACGGATGTTGTCCAATGTGCGAACGAAGTCGGGTTTCAGTCTTCACAGGTAACAGGTGGCGGGTATGCCGTTGTGTCTGTTGGAGTATGGGATGAAGATCGTTGGTACAATGTGAAATTTAAAGGTCTAACGCCGTATGTAAACTGAAGATCGTGTGTAGTTCTGAAAAATGCCGTTTTCAATCATCTGAGCGGAGACGTCAGCAAAGTATGCAGTGTCCCTCTGTTCACTAACGGTGAACGGCGAAAGCGTGGACAGGATGTATGTGGATATTGCATCGTCACGCCATATTAAGTCAGCTGTTACTGGCATTGAAAGATATCAGTGTTCACCAACGGTGCAGAGTGTGGAAAGGGCCACGGATACTCTCCTGGTGCATTACTATGCCCGGCAACATTTCGTTAATCAGTTGCAACATGTAAGGAATTTGGCTGGTCACGAATAGGCACGTGGAAATTAAAAACAGGTAACAGAACTGTTCAGTCCTGTTCCGCACGGCCGCAATTGAATGTGTCTGCAGGTCATCAATAGTCTGCAGGGAGGACTTGACGAAATAGTTCAGCTGTCCAGCGATTCAAACAACAGCTTGAACTAGTTGCGCAAGCGTGGTCACAGCTTCTAGCACTCATCAGAAGTGGATCAGCGAATCCATCCGTCCATCTATCCATCTTTCTATCTATCCACCTATCCATCTATCTATGAGACCATAGGAGCATAATACATTGGAGCACAATTAGGTCATTCAGCTTATCGAGTCTGCTTCACTATTCCAGCATGGCTGATCACACTCAAGCCCATACCACTGCCTTCTCGCCATGTCCTTTGATGCACTGAATCGATCAAGAAACGCTCAACTACCCCCCCCCCCTCCCAAATGCATATATGGACTTACGTATCCCCCACACCAATCTGTGGTAAAGTATTCCGCAATTTACTATTCTGTGGCTAAAAAGAATGTCACCCCTTACCTCTCCGCTAAAGGGTCGCCACTCATTTTTCAGTCTGTGCCTTTTAGTTCTTGATACTTCCGCCATAGGAAGCATCCTCTCCACATCCACCCGAACCAGTCCTTCGGCAATCTATAAGTTTAATTAAGATTCCCCTCCCCCCCAATTAGCACAGGCCCAAAGCTGACAAACGCTGCTCATATATTAACTAGTCATTCCAAAGATCATCCTCGTGAACCCCCTCTGGAATCTCACCAATTCCGATACATCTTTTCTCAGAGATCGTGGCCCAAAACTGTTGAGAATACTCTGGTTGCTATGACCTGGTTATTGTCAAGTAAACACACAACAATACCTTCTTCCTTTTTAATATTCTATTCCCGTTGAAATAAATGCCAACATTGTATTTGCATTCTTTACCACAGACTCGACCTGTAAATTAATCACCTTGGAGTCCTACCCGAGGACTTCTATGGACCACGACAGCTCGTTTAGATAATTGTCTGAATTATAGTTTCGATTACCAAAACTCATTACGATAGGTTTCGCAAAACTGCATTCCATCTGTCACTGTTTTTGCTATTCCAATTTGTCTTAACCTGTGTTTTATTCGTCTCACCGAACCTCAGTGGAAATAAAGCCTATCAATACATCCCTTGATTGTGTAAACCTCTAACAAATATCACCTCATTCCCCGATGCACTAGGAAGTAAGGTCGCCACCTACTCCCGCTTTCCCTTTAACTCTGGTGTTCAAGTCCTAAAGATTAGGTTTTACTTTCCAATCAAACTTATGTTGACCACCATGTTAGGACGTGGCAACTTTTTAATGGATCCAGGACGTTTTTCGTTCGGTGTGATTTTTACAGGACCCTCACTGCTGTGGAGAGCAGCAACAGTACTGAATTTCCTCTATTTGGAGACAATTTTTCTTACTGTGGACTGATCAACACTCAGGCCTTTGGAAATTCCACTTCCTTTTCTAACGTCACATGGTCGTTGATTTGATACAAGTATGTTGTACATATACGGATCTTCTGGGGATAAAAAAAAAAACAGCAGGATAGTTCAGACAGAGATACTTTATTTGTCCCGAGGGAAATTGGGTTTCGTTACAGTTGCACCAGCCAAGAATAGTGAAGAAATATAGCAATATAAAAACATAAATAATTAAATATTAATAAGTAAATTATGCCAAGTGGAAATAAGTTCAGGACCTGCCTATTGGCTCAGGTTGTCTGACACTCCGAGGGAGGTGTTCTAAAGTTTGATGGCCACAGGCAGGAATAACTTCCTATGACGCTCAGTGTTGCATCTCGGTGGAATGAGTCTCTGGCTGAATGTACTCCTGTGCCTAACCAGTACATTATGGAGTGGATGGGAGACATTGTCCAATATGGCATGCAACTTGGACAGTATCCTCTTTTCAGACACCACCGTCAGAGAGTCCAGCTCCACCCCGACAACATCACTGGCCTTTCAAATGAGTTTGTTGATTCTGTTGGTGTCTGCTTACCTCAACCTGCTGCCCCAGCACACAACGGCAAACATGATAGCATTGGTCACCACAGACTCCTAGAACATCCTCAGCATCGTCCGGCAGATGTTAAAGGACCTCAGGCTCAACTCTCTTTCATTTTTCACATACTTGGATGTTTGGAAATGCTTTCAGTATCCACTTTGATATTGTTCGCTAGCTTGTTTTCATGTTTCATCTTGTCACTTCGATTGTTACTTTTACATGCCCTCTGTAGATTTATTAAATGCCTCCCAACCCTCTGTCTTCGCGCTGATTATTGTTTTCGTATGTGCCTTTCTCCTTTGTTTTTACAATAGCTCTGACTGCTCTTGCCATTCACGGTTGTACTATTTTGACATTTGACTATCCCTTCACTCGTGGAACTTCTGCAGCTTCCTCATTTAACCAGCAACTCACGGCATTGCTGTTCTGTTATCATCCATGTCAGCAACTCTTCCCAATTTACTTTGGCCAACTCCTCTCTCATACCAATGTAATTTCCTTTAATCCACTGAGATACTGCTACGTCAGACTGTACGTTCTCTCTAACAAATATCAGTTTGCAAGATATGATGTTTTGGGGCTCATTTCCCTGAAGCTCCCTTATTGCCTTCTGTTAATTACATAATATCCAGTCCAGTATAGTTGATTGCTTAGTAGGATCAATCACAGACTGCTCTAAAAAGCCATCTCGCAGGCCTTCAAAAGCTCACTCCCTTCGGATCTATTACCCACCTCACTGCGGCGTGATCTCAGATACGGTCTCAACTGATTCTGTTTCTTATGAGCCCAGAGCGAAGGTTTCTGAGAGCAGATGCCGTCCTGAAGACAGAATATCCTGAATTTGAGGGGTAATAAATCAGCCAAGATACATGGGGGAGATCAACGGGCCTAAATACGCCCTTGTGAGCCGTGGCCTAAACGCTGGCGACCAACTCTGTCCTTTTTTTTTTAGCCAATGGCATTACAGTTATCATGTCTTCCATCTGCTCCCCACCGCACCTCTGCAGGCTCACATTGAGTAATAATCGAGTAATATGTTGAAAAATGTAATCAAACTGAATCATCGTCTCGTTCCGCAGATCATAGTGTTAGGAATGCAGCGCCGATAGAAGCGCAAGCGCAGTGTAATTAATGTCGGCAGACACGGGGCTAACAAAGGCGAGGAATCGGAGCGATTTGTTACAACAAACCAGCGATCATTCCGTGACCCGGAGCAGGTTCTGAATTGGGGGATGTGGTGCTCGAGGCATCACATGATGAAGTCGTATTGCGGTCAATGACTGTCAAATGGAACTGATACTAAGAGAGGATGTGTTAATTTACCGACTGACCAAACAACGGGACAGCGGAGTCAGAGCCTGGAGCCTCCATTGAAGGTCAGGTACACAGCAAAGTATAACTTTCAGTGACATTCCTCGGATAATGCACGGTCGGTTAACAGTTACATGGAATTGTTCAAAAGGCTTTAGACATTATTGTTAGGATAAGGAAGATAAACTACATGAACAGGAATCTCTTATTTACTTCATCTCACTTTCCTCAGACTTGACGAATTTCCTGGGCATGCGCATCGGCTCGAGGCATCCCGGCCTCTTCCTTGGTTGTGTCGAGCAGTCCATGTTTGCTGCCTTTCCGATTGTACTCCGGAACTCACAGTTCTAAGCCAATAATTGGAGTATGTGTCTTGGTGCGTTACCGGGCGGGATCAGTGAACCCCTTTGTTTAATGTAACATGTGTATGTCCGATACGTGGGTGCACACTGAGCTGATCTGACTCACGGACTGCCATGCAACATTCCCGAGGACTGTAAATTCCTGGGTGCCCAATTTCTTCTACCGACCATGCAAGGAAATTGTATGCCTCCCCACCCGAATCCTGGCCTACGGAACGCATTAAGTTAAGATTCATCCTTGGAGTATTGTGTGCAGTTTTGGTCACCCAATTACAGAAAGGATATTAATAAGGTTGAAAGAGTGCAGAGAAGGTTTACAAAGATGTTGAATGGACTTGAGAAACTGAGTTACAGAGAGAGGTTGAATAGGATAGGGCTTTATTCCGTAGAGCGTAGAAGAATGAGGGGAGACTTGATAGAGGTACATAAAATTATGATGCGTATAGATAGAGTGAATGCAAGCAGGCTTTTTCCACTGAGCCTCGGGGAGAAAGAAAACAGAGGACATGTGTTAAGGGTGAAGGGGGAAAAGTTTAAAGAAAACATTAGGGGTGGCTTCTTCATACAGAGAGTGGTGCGAGTGTGTAATGAGTTCAGGAACACAAAAACCTTCTCAGCGAAACAATGTGAAGACACTCGAAGAAGATTATGCCAATAAAGTATCTTAAAATACTTTGGAGAAATGCAGAAAGAATTATGTTTACGAAGATCATAGAGATGATATAGAATCCCAGATTTATTGTAACTGGTTGAGAATCTCTTCTTTGATCTGTATTTAGCATGCATATCCCACAGTGAATATTTACTCATGCTTCGAATTTGGAGAGCAACGTTTGCCCATTATCTATCAAAGGATGCACTGGCATTGGAGTCTGTTGGAGTGACGTTAAATGACGAGTTGGGGATGGGGCGGTGATGGCCTCTTTGCACCCTGTCGAATGATAGAATTCTGAGCCTGCGGGGGCGTGTGGAGCCTATTTACACAATTGTGTGATTGCGGGTCTAAGGATAGATTCCGAAAAGAAGGGTCTTCCTTCAGAACACAGGGCAACATGAATATCTTTAGCTAGACGGTGATGAATTTGTGAACTTCACGGCTGCGGGCGACTCTTGAAGGCTGGTCATAGTGTATACTTAAAACGGAGGCTAACGGTTTCATGATTAGTGAGGATTTGGAAGTTTATTGCAAGTAGGCAGGAGAATGCGGTTGAGAGGGATAATATAACGGCGATAATAGAATGCCAGAGCAGACTCGATGGGTCAAATGCCCTACTTGTGACCTCTATATCGTGTGCTCATAGGTGCATATGCTGTCCTGTAATGGTGACAATCTGCTTTATTCAAAGAGATAAATTCATTGCCTACAATAAAACAGCCGTTACCTGATTCAAGGTGTACTGCACCTAACTTCGGGCATATGAAGTCACAGTTCATCGTTTTTCTTAACCGAAGCTGGGAACTTCAGTTTAATCATAAAGAACAGGATAGAGTAACATAACCAATATATGGCTAACACGAGAGGGCACAGTTTAAAGGTGCTTAGAATGTGTATAGAGGAGATGTGAAGGGTGAGTTTTTTTTACGCAGGGAGTGGTGTGTGCCTGGAATGGGCTGCCAGCGACGGTGGTGGAGGCGGATACGATAGAATCTGTTGGGAGAATATTGGATACGTACAGGAAGCTTGGAAAAATTGAGGGCGATTTCCACAGTGAGTACATGCTCAGCACAGCATTGTGGGCCGAAAGGCCTGTATTGTGCTATAGGTTTTCAATGTGCCTATGTTTAGGAGTTCCAGACAACTGATTGGCATCAGTTCTTGGAATCAGACCGGCACAAGCTTTATGTTATGAATAGCAATCAAATATATGTTATTTATTGCACTGATGTAAAGAAAGGGACTGATAATATCAGTGAATAGATAGATGTCAAGCACTGACCTGGTATCTCCGATATCTTACAAAGGAGGAACTTTTTCTGGCCACATGTCTCTAAATGCGGTGCACTTGAACCAACTCCAATGAACGGGAAAAGATGTTTCTGTACGGTTGGGTCCTGATGATGGCACTCGGCCAAAATCTTTTGTGTTTTCTTTTATCGGAGATGCCAGTCCTACCAGTTTCTCTCATCATTGTGTCCGCGTTACGTTCAATGTTTGCAATGGATGTTGGGAAACTCGACGTGGTAGTGTAACTAATAAGGTGGCCAATGAGACCATATTACATCGTGAAAAAACTTAACCAGTCAATATATGTTATAGTGGAGAGTCATTTTTTTTGCACCAGGTAAGGACGGGAAGTACAGATTATGTACCGAGCACAGGAGACATTTTAAAGAATGCCAATTATAAACTTGCCTCTACGACAACTGATGAGTCATTTCTGGAAACATCATACAATTCAACACATTTATATGTGCACTAAGAACTGCCTCACCATTTTAAAGAGCAAATGAATAGGGCTGAGCGCGGCAATCTTTAGCTGCTCCCTGAATTTGGTTTGGGTCACACTGTATATGAAGGTGTTTGTGCAGCAGCTGAAAAGCTGAATCACTGCCCCCGCTCGCTGCATCATCCACAGTCGGATAGACGTTTCCAGGTCCGTGTAGAGGCACCTCAGGAAAATGAAAACAAGGGTGGTTGTCGCCCAGCACAGGAGGAAACTGGCCGACAAGGTGAAGAGCAGAACGATGGACTGTCTCCTGCTCCTCATTTCCGGATCCTGCTGCTTCTCGCTTTTTCTCTGTCCCCTGAGCCCCCTACGGACTCGGTTGGACGCCAGGATCTGTCTGACTGTCAGAATGTTGAGGAACAAAATGAGGAAGAAAGGAAGCAGCGGATTCAAAAGACGGTCTAACCAGTAAAACCATTCAAACTCCGTATCCATGAGAAGACCCGATTTGTGATCGCATTGATTCCAATAAATATCTGCACGTTCCTTGTGCAGGAAGTAATACGGGACGTTCTTTAAACAGAACGCAACGCATATTGTGCCAATAACCCATCCCGCAATTCTAGGCGTACAGTACTTGTTCTGAATCTTCGACCAGCAGATGGATACAAAGCGATCGAAAGTGAACGCTACGGTAAGCCACACGGAACAATCTAAAGCCACGTAACACAAGACGTAGTGGAGTAAACAGAACGGAAGTGATGGCTGAAGCCAGTATACTCCGTAAATTTCAACCATCTGGTAGAATGCGACTTCGATGATCACCACCATTAGATCGGCCACGGCCATCGCCACCAGATACCGAGTGATACCTTTGGAGAGACCACACTTTCCTCGGCTCAATATCACGATCGCCGCCAGGTTAACTGTCGAAAAGAAAAGTACAATTACGACAACTGCAACATCCAATCAAACTGCGTTTCCAAAGGTATTTGTTGCACTACAGTACTCCTTGATGAACGCGTGACGAAAGCCATGGAATGTAAGGAAATACACATCGGTTGTCCCCGTGCCAGTTAGCGATAAATCCTGGAAGGGTGGGTAAAGACAAATATATTTGTCGATTATTTACGGGGTGGGGAGGGTTGGAGGGAGCGGGGAAATAAAGAGTCAACCCCGACCCGTCGGTTAATTGGTCGGGATCCATAGCTTAAAAAGTGGTCTGTGATCCCTCTCGGAACGAAAAGATCACCAATTGTGAGAGAAATCATGAAGACAACAGTACCAGCAATGGCAAGCAACAATTTCATGTTATTCCGCGAACCACCGTAGAATGACTGAAAATAATTAGCATACGATTCCGTCACGGCATACACACGATACTGGAAAGAATTCAACCGGGACAAAATACAGAACGAACTCGGAGAGGCAGCTTCTCTGAAAACGGAGAGAGAGTTGATGTTTTCAGCCCAGACCCGTCATCATTGCTTCTCGGCTCACACTCTCCTGTTATAGCTTCGACCCCCATCCATTCTGGTACTAATGACCTGTCCCCGCACGAAACACCGACTGTTCACTTCTCTCCATTGATCAGAGATTCTCAACCTGGGGTCGACTGACTTCTGGGTTAATGGTAGAGGTGTTCTCCATAAAGAAAAGTTGTTAATGATAGGGGTGTTTTGCATAAAAAAAAGAAGTTTTTGGTCGCTTTGCCACAGTTGCTGCCTGACCTGCCGTGTTCCTCAGTCAGTTATTCCGGCATTGTAGCGTTTGCAGAATCTCTTCTGTTGAAAGTGGAAACGAATCTAAATGTCCGTGGCAAACGTCGAGCATATCGCCAATGTTTAATCTTGAAAAGACGTTACGATAAATCAATTTGACTGCGACCTGCGCAAATCAATGGTCGCCTTCAGAGGACTGCCAAAGGAATATAATTCTATTTTTTGCAGAAGTCCCAAACTTACAGTACATTTTACACGCGAGACGAGGAAGTACCATCTATTTATTGATTAAATTGAAGGTCCAAATCGAGTGAGATGCATAAATAGTAACTCAGAATCCGATCACCGGTAACAGCTTGAAACCGCTAAGCAGTGAAGTCTTACCAGGGATTCCGATGACTACAATGGAAGGGTAGCAGATTTTCATTGTTGTCTCCATGGGATACTTGTCTTCGACGGCTGGAAACAAAGAGATTGAAAGGTCCACCTTTTATAACACATTCGGTTAGCTGATGATGAAACCAACTTGAACAACTGGTGTTAATGATCATTACGTCACTCTCAATTCAACATCCTTTGCTTTCAACACTTGGATCCCCAGTAGAGAAACAAAATTCTCTCGGCCAGAAACGCTGCATTCATATTAATGATGCCGGTTCGGTTCCCTTGTTTCAGAATTTAGGGCTTTTTTTCTTGTAGAAGTATTGACAAGCCTATTCTTTCATCATGTCAAAATATTTGTCTGAGCAGTGCTAGTTCAATTCTGACATTGTTACTATCTACGCCCCAGCTCCAGGGTATCTGAATCCGACAAACACTTTCCAATTATTTTGATTTTCAGTGGAATGCCACGTTAACGTGGTCCTCCGTCTGTCATTCTGACACACCTGCCCCTTGTGAAGTAAGTGGGGTGCTGATGCCACCACTAAAACGGGTCACCGGGACCATAGAAACATTCGGTCATCCCATCCTCCCACAATTACAGAATAATCTCCAATCCCCACGTATCCATGAGTCTATCCAGGTTTCTCTTACATTTTGAAATCCATCCTGAATGGAGCACCTCTGCTCTCAGATGGTTGCTAACCTTTACCAACCTCTGTGTGAATATCTACGCCATGTTCCATTTTAATACATTACCCTTCACACTTAACACATGGCCGCTCCTTCTACGCTCACACAACATCAGTGGAAAATGACTGCTTCTATTTAACCCATCTGTGCCCTTCATAATCCTGAATCAAATCTCCCCTCTTTGGGAATAAGGTCCTACCCTGTCTAGCACTTGCCTATAAAGCAAGTTATCAAGTCTTGGAATCATCCTTGGACACTTTCTATGCACTCTTTCAATTCTATTGAAATCCATCCTGGCAACGGGAGCAGAACTGTACCAATACCTCAATTCAGATCTTAACAACGTCCAGCATATCGGCAGAGCGGGTCTGAGTGTTTCTGTTTTGTCGTCGATGAACGTTTCATTCATTATGTTCGCTTCCGGTGCTGTGGGTTCGTCGCGGAGACCGTGCAATAAAATATGCGGAACATGGATTGACATTGATAACAGAGAGAAGCTTATTGACATTCATTTCGAGAGGGTGAGAGGATTAAATAAAGGATACAATTCTGCGGATTTATAAGGCACTGGTCAAAGTATTGTGAGTATTGTGTCATTACGGACCCTATACTAAAAAGATTATGCTCCGGATTAGAAACTCCAGTCCAGAGGAGGTTCAGGTGAATGACCGAAGGAATGAAACCGAGTGGGCAGCATTTGATGGCTCTGAGCCCATTCGTTAGACCTTAAAACAGTTGCAGATTTACACACGATGTTCTACGTATCATTTATCTTTCTATCTATCCATTTATCCATCTATCCATCTAACTGGCTATCTATCTAACTATCTATCTCTGTGTCTATGTCTATCTCTCTCTCTCTCCCTCTGTATTGATTTACTCACTGACTGAATTAATTTATTTCTGATATTTGCATAGTTTGTCTTCACTTTGCAAGTTGGTTTTTCATGCCGCTCATCGCTTGTGCAGTGTTCTTCACTGAGTCTATTGTATTTGTTTGTTCTGTTGTGAATGCTGCATGGAAATGAATTTCCGGATAGTATTTTATGAAACATAATTATTTTGACAATATTTTATTGTTTAACCTTTGAACTTCAAAAGTACTAAGGCAGAGCTTTTTTTTTCTGGGACTTCGACGCCGTGAGTGTGTGTCTCTAATCGTTGCAGTGCTGTATTGGGAAGTGATTAAGGAACTTTGAAGAAGAGATTCTGCGCCTTGTCTGTTTTTTGAATTTGGCAGCAAACGGTATCAGCCCTGATCTCGGAGAGCCCATACAAAGTTCTACAGAGTGCTCAGGGAATTGAAGGGAGATCTCTGGCGCTGTGATTGTGTCACGCCGCCGTGCCTTTTTCTTGAAAAGAAAGCTTTATTAACAAGGAAGCACCAGAGTGACAAACTATTCGTTCTGCGCCCAGGATGCACTTTAGTCAACACCAGCGGAGAATCTGTCTTAGCAGGAAAGTAAACAGAGGGACACCCGGACATTATAAGAACCCTGTAAGAGGGTATGGCTGCACGGCGATGGCTGTCGCACATTTTCTGGACTTCAGAAAGGAAACACGGCGATCACAAGTACAAGAGCGGTGCCCTTGGTTGATGACCCCTCTTTGTAATAAATGTCAATGATCAGGGCGTGTTGCTGACAGAGTTTTAACTAGTTGGTCCGCCCTGTTTCATACACTTTTTCATTTATTCAATTATGTTGGTTGCATTTACTGCTGATGGGCGCGAAACTAAAAAATAAAGAGTATCATGATTGGATGTATTGACATGTCAGAATATAGTCAGACCTGGGCACCTACCTGTAGCTAATGCTCGGTGGACGCCTGGTTATTCTTATGTAGTATCATAAAAGGCCGGGAACTGTCCACACCAATATCAATTGCGCATTGAAGCCCTCACTGAGCTCTGGTGCCATATTGTCTCAAAAGACTGAATGTACCTGCAGAGGGCAGAGGACATTACTCTGCCAACTCTTCATAGAGTCCTGAAGCATGACCTGATCAATGCTCATCTGACCACGGTACATACCCATCACCAACCTCACCATTCCAGGACAGTTTCTTTCCACCGCTACCGTCCCCTTAACCTTCTTATCTGAAATGCCCGTTTTTATTTCTCAGCCGAGACTTTGTTGTTTCAGTGTCCTTTGGCCCATGACCAACTCCTCCTACTTCGACATCGCCTTGTGGCACCTTTCCACGCCCTTCTCACCGGGACAACTCGCTTATCCTCTGCTATATTACTAATCTCCAGTTACTTGGTCCCACCCTCAAATTTTTAAAGATTGCCCATGACCAGGTTCATTCGTCATATATATCGAAACATAGAGTGAAATGCTTGGTTTGAGTCAGCAATCATCACTCTCCCATGATGCACTGCGGGAAGCTCATATGCTTCCAGTGCGAACCTCACAAGCTTATCATGGACTGACTTCAACCAATCCGGCTTTGCAATACGGCGGAGATCTGGAGTACACGGAGGAAACTCACACCGTTTGGAAGGATCGTACAAACTCTTTACAAAGGTCTCCGGAATGGACCCTGGTCGCTGAACCTGTAATTGTTTCGACAACCACTGCGCTACGGTGTTAGCCACGACGACCATCCAATCCCTAAGGCTTCATTATTTCCATCAGGTATATCTCAGGGCTCTCCTTCATTTGTAAATTCAGACTTCAAACATTCTACTCTACAAACACTCTCGCTGACACTTAGAAGACCGAGGAGCAAGTTTTAATATAGCGCAAGATGTCAATCCTGCCAGTTAAAGCTTTTTCTATCAGTTCCGGAGGCAGCTCGATTTTCGCATGCCGACTTTTCTTTCAATCCTTTCCGAAATTCTTCAAATACTCCCTTAATAATTGCATGGCCGTGGACACCAATAATCTGCAATTTATCGCCTACATCATGTTTGGGATCAGCTCGCGCCCCGTCTCCAAATAGGCTTCCACTATTTCTGATAGTGCCGACCACGCCCGGATCTCCATCTCACGTGGCAAATTATCCACTGGCTGCTCTTCAATTCACCCTACTAACGACGATACCTAGATTACGTCTCTTCACAGCGTGTCCTTCGTAAAGAGGTCATACATTCCTTTCAGTATCTCCGTCGCCACGCGGTTATTCTCGAGCTGAGACCTTTCATCCCAGTAACTGTGAAATGGACTCTAATTGCCAGTGAACGGTCTCCGCTCACCCACTGTGGGTGATGCAGCTTTCATTCCCATCTCCTGTTTTTCTTGCACTTCCCTTTCACCGCAACACCTCAGACAAAACAGTGGTAGATTTCACTTGCTCCTGAAGTGTGAGACCATCAGCCGCAGGATTCAGACCGTCATGACCGACATTCAGACCGGCTGCCATCTGACCCCGCCAGTCAAAACTTGCCCTCCCATTTTCTTTTGGTAGATTGCCGTGACTCTCTGGTGCGCTCATCTCACTGCAGTAACTTCTCACACAAGGTAGTCTGTATCCCTCTGTGCGGTCATAGTGTCCCTCTCCACATGGGTAATATCAACTGCAGACGAGACCACCACTGTGCTGAGCACCGGCATTCCCTCCATCATATCCACAAAGACTCCAGGTTGAATATTGTGAGCCGTTTCTGTTGGCTGTCGCCGACTAGAGCTGTTTTACAGGAAACTGTATTGGGACGGCTTTTTAACATTACCTCTCAATGACCTGTCTCACACAAATGTTGGCTCTGTGGCAAATTTACGGCCGATTTGAAAGAAGCTGGAAGGGCAGGTAGTTTTGAGAAACGAAAGAGGTCACTGAAGTCCTCAGGAGAATGTGAAGTGAAAGTTCGAACTGAGTATCGGGAACCGTATGGACATGTTCTCTGGAAGAGAAACGAAAGGGCAGATTGTTCTGTGCATGCAGAGAGAACCCAAAAATCCGAGATTACAGAGGATTGTGGCTGTCCTCGTGCAGGTTGCAGTTTAGGTAATAAAGTTTAATTTGAAGTTGGAATCGATAAATGGGAAGGGGGGTGTGACGTTAACCTTTATTATGAACACTCTCATCCCTTTGTCTGATAACGAAAGTGCTGATTTTGGAGAATATTCTTCTGGAGATGAAAAGCTTATCATATCATGAGCTTTCGATCGCTTGGGGCTTGTGCCTTATTGAAACCTGTCGAATGTTGAAAGTCCTCAATGGAGTGTGTGTGCAGCAAATCTATCCTGTCCTGGGTAAGGAGAGTTCAGAATAAAGAAGCGTCCTTTTAGAATGGAAACGAGGATTTATTTTTCTTTACCTAATGTGTGGCGAATCGTCGATACGTTACCTCAGGTGTCTTTGAAAGCCACGACATTTGATATATTTTCAGGAAGGTTAATAGATCATTGATTCGTCGGGCACTGAAAGGAACGGGGAGAAGTCAGGAGATTTAGGTTGAGATAGAAAAAGGATCAGCCATGATGAAAATCCGGATCAGACTCGATAGGACAAATGGCCTAATACTGCGCCAATATTTTATTGTCCTATTGTCGAAAATGTCAGCTATGGTAATGAATTCAGATAAAACAGAAACAGAGATTCGAAAGAAAATAAAATATCTACTGACCGAACCCTTGAGTTGTCATTTTCGAACTTGTTCTTTCCCCTGTCCAACACTGAAAGGCAGAACAAAGCGGACACTGGAGGGCAGCATCGAGGGATCACCTGACACACGCACCGAGCGGGAAGTGGAACAAAGCTCCGCCGGAAGGGGCGAAAACTGGACCCTGCAGAGAATGCAGTAGCAAATAGATAACTCTGGCATACCGTTCGCCATCGACAAAGAATAAGTCATTCTGGGCCTTAGTTCCGCTGCAAGCCGTCTACCCACAGAATCTGTGAATAGGATTTGAAGCAATGTCCATTGTCGATGCCTAACAGTGCTTTGCAATGACAAAAAACTGTTCAAGACTATCCGGAGAAACTTCCTGTCTGTTATTGATTATTATCGGCTTGCCTCCTTTCCTATTCCATATTGACCTTCTTCAGACTTTCTAGTTGATTTCTGATGGTTTTTAACAGCTTCCTGTCCTCCAAACTCCCATTATGTTTTGCTCTATTAAATGCCCTCTCGCAACTGTCACTGTCAACGCCATTCTTCCGTTCTTCTCCGCATGACCTTTGAAGCCCTGAATAATCAAAACCCTGCTCTTTAAATATACACAATGAAAACCCGCACAACTGTCGGTGAGACGGAATTAGGCATATTTAACACACTCTGGCTAAATATCCTTCTTGTCTTTGTTATAATGTGACTTCCTTCTCTTTTAAGACTGTGGTCTTCCACACTCCTTGCTACAGCAAATATCCACTTCACGTCCACTCTACCTTCCAATATCCGATATGTTTGAATGCAATCGCCCCTCCCCCGGTTCACCTATACTCCAGCCAGTACAGACCCAGAGCTATCTATCGCTCCATATAGTTGAATAACTTCATTATAGGGATCATTCGCTCGAACCTGCACAGGTTGCCCGACCCCCCCGAAAAAAAAAAGTCAACAGATTGTTTCTTCAGTGGTTTGATCGAGGCAAGACTGCGCAAGCGCGTGTTCGTCAGCCAGTAAGAACAGCGAGGAGAGTTTAAAAGGAGACCGCTTTGGAGAGCGAGACAGAGTAGTAACGCTTTGGCACAAAGGGGCTTTGGCGATAACGGGTCGAGGCGAGGTCGTTTGCCTGTGTAAAATAAAGACAGGAAATATATCTGTGAAGCCGATGTTCCCTGCTCGGTGTCAGGTGTGGGAAGATCTGGAAACTCGCAGCCACCCCGGCGGCCACATCGGCACCAGGTACATAGAGTTGCAGCTCCTTAGGGGCCGTGTTAGGGAACTAGAGATGCAGCTCGATGACCTTCGGCTAGACTTTGAAAGTGAGGAGGTGATAGACAGGAGATATAGGCAGTAGTTACGCCGAGGCCTGGGGACACAGATAAGTGGGTAAATGTAAAGAGGAGGAAGTGTAGGGATCAGAGGTTAGAGAGCACAACTGTGGCTGTACCCCTTGACAATTCAGTACTGGTTGGGGGGAGTACCTACCTGTGGAAGCAGCAGTGGCTGCGCCTCTGGCACAGAGTCTGGCCCTGTGGCCCAGAAGGGTAGTGAAAGGAAGAGGATGGCAGCAGTGATGAGGGACTCTATAGTTAGGGGTTCATAGAGGCGATTTTGAGGACGGAAGAAAGAAGCAAGGATGGGAGTTTGCCCCACCAGGTGCGAGGGTCCGGTATGTCTCTGAGCGCGTCCACGATGTCCGGAAGTGGGAAGAGGGACAGTCAGACGTCGAGGTACATATTGGTACCAACGACATAGGCAGGAAAAGGGAGGAGGTCCTCAAAGCAGACTACTGGGAATTAGGGAGGACATTGCGAAACAGGACCACAGAGGTAGTCATCTCGGGATGACTGCCTGTGCCACGTGAAAGAGAGTACACGAATAGGCTGAGGAGGTCCTCAGGCTCCTGTTCTGGGACTCCATCTCTTCGTGATTTTTATAAATCACCTGATTGAACAAGTGGAGGGATGGGTTAGTAAGTTTGCTGATGACAAGAAGGTTGGAGAAGTTGTGGATAGTGTGGAGGGTTATCAGAGTTTAGAACTGGACATTGATCCGAGGCAAAACTGGGCTGAGAAGTGGCAGGTGGATTTCAACCCAAATAAGTGTGAGGTGGTTCATTTTGGAAGATCAAGTATGATGACAGAATATAGTATTAACGGTAAGGTTCTTGGCAATGTGGAGGATCGGAGGGATCTGGTTGTCCGAGTCCATAGGAGACTCAAAGTTGCTGCGCAGGTTGACTCCGTGTTTAAGAAAGCAGACGTTGCATTTCTATTCACAAATCACGGGTCTGAGTTTAGGAACCGAGAGGGAATGCTGTAGCTACATAGGACCCTGGCCGGAACCCACATGGAGTTCTATGCTCAGTTCCACACTCCTCATGCAGGAAGGATGTGGAAACCATAGAAAGTGCGCAGACATTTACAAGGATGTTGCCAGGATTGGGGGAGCATGCCTTATGAGAACAGGTTGAGTGAACTCGGCCTTTTCTCCTTGGAGCGACGGAGGATGAGAGGTGACCTGATAGAGGTGTACAAGATAATGAGAGGCACTGATCATGTGGATAGTCAGAGGTTTTTTTTCAGGGGCTGAAATGGCTGACACGAGGGGGAACTGTAAGTAGGTACAAAGGAGATGTCAGGGGTAAGTTTTTTTTTATACAGAGAGTAATGAGTGCGTGGAATGGGCTGCCGGCGACGTTTTGGTGGAGACCGATACGATAAAGTCTTTAAACACACTCCTGGATACTTTAATCCTGAAATCACATTTCTCCAGTTGGAGTGGATCACCTGCTTTTGCAATGGATACCAGTTGTCGCTGGGTGACGCAGTACACCCGGTGGGCTCTCCGTTTTGACAAGGCGATAACATAATTGTTCTTTTAAGCCTTGTGCCAAAAGAATAGGCTGAGCTATAAATTATGACGTAAGTGCCAATGGAAAAACTTCTGATGATGCCGTGCAAACCCCAGCATGAACTTTCCTTTCACCCATGGCGGATTCGAATTGACAAAGGAAGAGGGTCAATTCGAATCCTTGTCCACCTCTTCCTTGTCGACCAGTCATTGAAGGGATACCGCACTTTATTTATTTAAAAGACCAAGTATGTCGCAGTCGGAACGCCATCATTTATTTCTACCCTTTCACATTTCCTCCAGGTAACAGTATCTATTTCCTCTGATACCTGGCAAAATGAACTGTCGGCGTGGCGATCGGCTTGTGGTGTGGACCGAGCAATCCTTTCCCTGAGACACAATTTTGTATGAAACGATTTATATAGTGAGGCACAATGTAGAATGAAACTGCGTCGTGTTATCACAAACTGTCAGACTCCAGTTGTCCCTTTATTATTATTTTTTATTATGAGCCAAGAGCGAAGGTCTCTAAGGAAGGTTGCAGTCCTGAAGATAGAATATCTGGAGCTTGCTTTCGAAGACGAGAGGCAGGACCTGAAGCTTTAACTCAATTTAAAGCGGAGGTTGATTGATTCTTAATTAGTAAGAACGGCAAAGGACACAGGAAGAGGAAAGGAGAGTGGGAGAATGAGGAGTGATATATCAGCCATGATGCAATGATGGATCAGACACGACAGGTTTATTTCTGCTCCCGCGTCCCATGGTCTTTGTCTAATCTCTGGCGACCAACTACGTCCTTTCTTTGGCTAATGGCGTTGCAGACATCGCCGTCCCTTTCCCTTGTCGTTGGGTCATAGCGTAGTTAAATGTTGAATCGTGCAGTTCATGGCCTTAATTATTCAAGTCGGAGAAATCAGTCAATTAAACATAATTACTATCAGCAGACAAGGGGATAAAAAAAGCGAGGAATTGGAGCAATTGCTATCAGAATTTACGTATCAGTTCGCAAACAAGAACTAGTTCTCAAATAGGAAAATAAGTATTTGAGAAATCAAACAAGAAAGTTATAGTGTGGTCAATGATTATCAAATGAAGCTGATGTTGAAAGAGGGTGTGTTAATTTACCAAAAGAACTAGTAAGGTGACAGCGGAATGAGAGACTGGAAGTTTCGTGAAAGATAGTGGACAGTGTAAAATATATCTTTCAGTGATGTTGCTCGGATGAATCACGATCACGATAAAATTACACAGAATGGTTCAAGAAGATTTTGACATTATTACTGTGTGAGAATATACTTGAACTTCAATTTCATATTTTCTTCATTTCATACCTCTTTCTCCAAACTTCACTGAAAATATTTTACCTCCCCTTTCCACTTTTCAATACCTGCTGCATGCTTTGATTCTTCATTCGTCCCTCCCCAGTAATTTCCCTACCGGCAATTATCTTACCAAGCAGTGTAATTGCTACCGCTAGTCAGGTACCTCCTCACTGACCTACATTCAGAGCCTCAAGTAGTTGATCCATGTGAATAATCACCTCACCTTGAAGTCTGCGTAGGTCGTCTATTGTGTATGAACCACTTATTCATCCCGGCTTTCTTTGGGAAAACTTGCTCACTACGACGCATGTTCATTTGTGCCTCAAGGGCACTGAAACTACATACTTAACAACTGCCTCCAGCATCGTTACAACCACTTAGGTCAAACTAACTTGCCTAAAATGTCATTTCTTATGCCTTGCCCTCTTCTTGCAGAGTGGAGTGAGATTTGCAATTTTGCATCCTTCTGGCGTCATTACAGAATCTAGAGAATCTTGAAAGATCATTCAAGTTCCTCTACAATCTCGGCTGTCACGTCGTTCTTAACTCGTGATGAACGTATTCAACTATCTTGCTATCTCCTCCTCAGTTGGACACTCTCCGTCCTCAGGTATCTCAAAGCGCGAGGGCTGCAGAGAACTTAACGAAGAACGATTGTTGCACAGTGTAAATAATTAATATTTTAAAATCTACTCGTATTAATCCCAATTAACAGATGCATAGGAGCACGGCACAGTGCGGCACTTCCCTGTCTGGACGGGGTATTTGATCTGAGTGAGTTGTCCAAAACCGTTTCACTAGCAGGCTCTCGACATCAATGGAAAGAAAATAAATAGGACAAAAGAGAGAAATAAATATTTGCTTCATCCTGGTTTCTGTGTTGATGGGCGATGCACCTCATGTGATTATCATAACGGTATTTTTATAATAAAACAGGCAATCCAATTATTTTAAATGTGTGGAGATTTTAATATTGTCTTAGTTCTTAGATTGGGGAAGTCCATCTAGTGCAGTTGACATATCTACTTTCAGACGTAGAACATAGAACATAGAAAATAGAATAGGGTAGCACATTACAGGCCTTTCGGCCCAAAATGTTGTGCCGACCTTCAAACCCTGCCTCCCATATAACCCGCCACCTTAAATTCCTCCATACACCTGTCTAGTAGTCTCTTAAACTTCAGTAGTGTATCTGCCTCCACCACTGACTTAGGCAGTGCATTCCACGCACCAACCACTCTCAGAGTGAAAATCCTTCTTCTAATATCCTCCTTGAACTTCCCTCCCCTTACCTTAAAGCCATGTCCTCTTGTACTGAGCAGTGGTGCCCTGGGGAAGAGGCGCTGGCTGTCCATTCTGTCTATTCCTATAACCATATAACCATATAACAATCACAGCACGGAAACAGGCCATTCCGGCCCTCCTAGTCCGTGCCGAACTCTTAATCTCACCTAGTCCCACCTACCCGCACTCAGCCCATAACCCTCCACTCCTTTCCTGTCCATATACCTATCCAATTTTACCTTAAATGACACAACTGAACTGGCCTCTACTACTTCTACAGGAAGCTCATTCCACACAGCTATCACTCTCTGAGTAAAGAAATACCCCCTCGTGTTTCCCTTAAACTTTTGTCCCCTAACTCTCAAATCATGTCCTCCCGTTTGAATCTCCCCTACTCTCAATGGAAACAGCCTATTCACGTTAACTCTATCTATCCCTCTCAACATTTTAAATACCTCGATCAAATCCCCCCTCAGCCTTCTACGCTCCAATGAATAGAGACCTAACTTGTTCAACCTTTCTCTGTAACTTAAGTGCTGTAACCCAGGTAACATCCTAGTAAATTCCTCTTGATATCTTGTACACCTCTATCATGTCTCCTCTCATCCTCCTTCTCTCCAAAGAGTAAAGCCCCAGCTCCCTTAATCTCTGATCATAATCCATACTCTCTAAACCAGGCAGCATTCTGGTACATCTCCTCTGTACCCTTTCCAATGCTTCCACATCCTTCCTATAGTGAGGCGGCCAGAATTGGACACAGTACTCTAATTGTGGCCTAACTGGAGTTTTATACAGCTGCATCATTACATCGCGACTCTTAAACTCTACCCCTCGTCTTATGAAAGCTAACACCCCATAAGCTTTCTTAACTACCCTATCTACGTGTGAGGCAACTTTCTGGGATCTGTGGACATGTAACCCCAGTACCCTCTGCTCCTCCACACTAACAAGTATCCTGCCATTTACTTTGTACTCCGCCTTGTAGTTTTTCCTTCCAAAGTGCACCACCTCACACTTCTCTGGGTTGAACTCTATCTGCCACTTCTCAGCCCAGTTCTCCATCCTATCAATGTCTCTCTGCAATCTTCGACAATCCTCTACACTATCTACAACACCACCATACTTTGTGTCGTCTGCAAACTTGCCAACCCACCCTTCTACCGTCACATCAAGGTCGTTAATAAAAATCACACAAATTAGAGTTCCCAGAACAGATCCTTGTGGGACACCACTAGTCACAACCCTCCAATCTGAATGTACACCCTCCACCACGACATTGGCTTCTGCAGGCAAGCAAATTCTGAATCCACCTGGCCAAACTTCCCTGGATCCCATGCCTTCTGACTTTCTGAATAATCCTACCATGTGGAACCTTGTCAAATGCCTTACTAAAATTCATGTAGATCACATCCACTGCCCGACCCTCATCTATATGCCTGGTCACCTCCTCAAATAACTCTATCAGAATTGTTAGACACGATCTGCCCTTCACAAAGCCATGCTGACTGTCCCTGATCAGACCATGATTCTCTAAATGCCCATAGATCCTATCTCTAAGAATCTTTTGCAACAGCTTTCCCACCACAGACGTGAGGCTCGCTGGTCTATAATTACCTGGACTATCCCTAATAACTTTTTTGAACAAGGGGACAACATTCGCCTCCCTCCAATCCTCCGGTATCATTCCCGTGGATAACGAGGACATAAGGATGCTAGCCCAATCTCTTCCCATGCCTTGTGGAGCAGCCTGGGGTATATTCCGTCAGGATCCGGGGACTTATCCGTCCTAAAGTATTTTAACAACTCCAACACCTCCTCTCCCTTAATATTAACATGATCCAGAACATCAAAGTCACTCATATTCTCCTCACCGTCATCAAGTTTCCTCTCATTGGTGAATACCGAAGATATATATTCATTGAGGACCTCACTTCCACAGTCTCCAGGCACATCTTCCCACTTCTATCTCTAATCGGTCCTACCTTCACTCCTGTCATCCTTTTGTTCTTCACATAATTGAAGAATGCCCTGGGGTTTTCCTTTACCCTACTCGCCAAGGCCTTCTCATGCCCTTTTCTTGCTCTTCTCAGCCCCTTCTTAAGCTTCTTTCTTGCTACCCAATATTACTTAATGGACCCATCTGATCCTTGCTTCCTAAACCTCGTGTATGCTGCCTTTTTCCATCTGACTAGATTTTCCACTTCACTTGTCACCCATGGTTCCTTCACCCAACCATTCTTTATCTTCCTCGCCGGGACAAATTTATCCCTAACATCCTGCAAGATATCCCTATACATCGACCACATGTCCGTAGTACATTTCCCTGCAAAAACATCATCTCAATTCACACCCCGCAAGTTCTAGACTTATAGCCTCATAATTCGCCCTTCCCCAATTAAACATTTTCCTCTCCTCTCTGATTCTAACCTTTTCCATGATAATGCTAAATGTCAGGAAGCGGTGATCACTGACCCCAGATGCTCACCCACTGACAGATCTGTGACCTCACCCGGTTCGTTACCTAATGCTAGATCTAGTATGGCATTCCCCCTAGTCGGCCTGCCAACATACTGTGACAGGAACCAATCCTAGACACACTTAACAAACTCTGCCCCATCTAAACCCTTTCAACTAATCAAGTGCCAATCAATATTAGGGAAGTTAACGTCACCCATTATAACAACCTTGTTATTTTTTGCACCTTTCCAAAATTTGCCTCCCAATCTGCTCCTCAGTATCCCTGCTGCTACCAGGGGGCCTACAGAATACCCCAAGTAGAGTAACTGCTCCCTTCCTGTTCCTGACTTTCACCCATGCTGATTCAAAAGAGGATCCTGCTACATTACCCACCCTTTCTGCAGCTATAATAGTATCCCTGACCAGTAATGCAACCACTCCTCCCCTTTCCCCCCTTTCTATCCCTTTTAAAGCACTGAAATTCAGGAATATTGAGAATTCATTCCTGCCCTGGTGCCAGCCAAGTCTCCGTAATGGCAACTACGTCGTAATTCCATGGATGTATCCAAGCTCTCAGTTCATCACCTTTGTTCCTGATGCTTCTTCCATTGAAGTACAGGCACTTTGTCCCTTCTACCTTACTACCTTTACACCCTTTATTCTGCTTCTCTTTCCACAAAGCCTCTCTATTTATTGGATCTGGCTTTACTCCATGCACTTCTTTCACTGCTCTATCGCTCCGGGTCCCATCCTCCTTGCAAATTAATTTAAACCCTCCCGAACCATGTTAGGAAACCTACCAGCAAGGATATTGCTCCCCCTCGAGTTCAGGTGCAACCCATCCAATCTGTACAGATCCCACCTTCCCCAGAAGAGATCCCGATGGTCCAAAAATCTAAAACCCTGCCCCCTGTACCAACTCCTCAGCCACGCATTCAACTGCCATCTCCTCCAATTCTTACCATCACTATCACGTAGTACCTTTCTCTTTCCCAGGTAACTTCACACAGGTAACAGTAACCGCGGCACACCTAATGACCCCAGAAAGCCGGGCCTTCGGAACCCTGATATTCTCTTCCACAGAGATGACTGATACAAAACATTAAAACAGCTCGTCTGCTGGTTCCTTGACCTCCCACTATTACTTCTCCAGCATCGTTTCCCAGCAGTCCAATACCTTGTTTCGCCTCTAATTTACCGTTTTATATTGAGGACACTTTTTGTTATCGTCTTCAGTATCATTTGCAAACTTAATTTAGTACAATATTCGTATCTTCTTAATGACTTATTTTCTGTTGGTATTTGAAATCTGCCTAATCCAACAACTTACACACACACACACACACACACACACACACACACACACACACACACACACACACACACACACACACACACACACACACACACACACACACACACACACACACACACACACACACACACACACACACACACACACATATTCTTCTCCGGTGAATAATATCTGTTATTGGTTAAGTAGGGTACCGTGCACAATTCTGATTTGATGGAGACAGACGTGAGACAACGAAGGAAAATCTGGAGAAACTTCTGAAATGCCCTCTTCGCTGCCGCTGCTACTGTGCGGTCCGGAATCTCCGGAGGAGAAGACCTTCGAGACCTCGGCTTTGCTTGTTTCGGCGGCAGAAATGAGGACGAAGGCGCTCGGGAGGCTGTATCGGAGGGGCTGCTCGGAGGCTCGAATTTTTCGGACGGAGTCTGCTGTGGTCGGGTGCGGTTTAAAAAAAAGTCTCAAGTCCCGATCGACTCCAATAGTCCCGATATCAGGCAGCAAAAGGGAGAAACTCTCCCTGCCATAATCTTCCAGGCACTGACAATTAATGCCTCGGAAGCACCCGACGACAGCAGACTCTAAGTCCATCCGAAAACTTCGAGCCTCCGACCAGCCCCTCCGATACAGCCTCCCAAGCTCCATCCTCTGCCGAGCGCCTTCGGCCTCATCTCTGCCGCCGAAACGAGCAAAGCCGAGGTCTCAGAGGCCTTCTCCTCCGGAGATTCCGGATCGCACAGTAGCAGCGGCAGCGAAGCGGGCATTTCAGAAGTTTCTCCAGATGTTCCTCCATGCTCTCACATCTGCCTCCATCAAATCAGGATTGTGCACGGCTCCCCTACTTAACACGGAACAGATATCCATGCTACAGATAGGCCGCGCGCGTATCCAGCATGAAGGTGGATTATGGAGTATCCAACATGAAATATCCGTGTCTTCGTTCGGTAAGGAACCTCCCCCAGACCCCAACATTCTATAATCTGACTTTAGGTGTTTTTACCCGCCTATTCCTTTCCTCGGGATCCCTTCCCCCTACCCTTCACCTAATGGTTCACACTCCTGTCCTATAACATTCTTCTTCTCTGTCCCTTGACCTTTCGCACCAACTGGGATTCACATGTCATCTGCACAAGAATGAATGCAGATGCTGGAAATCTAAAATCAACTCACACAGCATCTCTGTGACGGGATAATAGGGGAGTCAGACTGAGGATAGGAAATGAGTGAAGGAGGAGTAGCAGCAAAGATTCAAAGATTCAAAGAAGATTCGTAATTCGCATTGCACCGTCATTCAGGGAGGAGCCATCCTTCCTTCCAGATACAACAGATCCAATGGCACAACTTGAGGAGGATCACGGACCGACTTCCTGCCTGTATTTTATGCTCTTTGCCACTTATTATATTTAAGGCAAAACCTAATAATGTGAATTTGCATTCCAGTACATCATGGGATGTTCTTCCCTACTTTGGTGCCCTTCCCTTCGTTAAAGATCCCCACTATCCAGTCCATGCTATCAGTTCTCAGCTACTGTAAATGTAATTTGAAATTGACATGTCCTTGTTTGGCATATGCATAGGTTATTTGAAAATTGAGGATTTCCAACATATGATATAACCTATGAGGGAAATTTTGATCCGTAATTCCACAAAAAAAGAAAGAAAATCAGAAAAAAAAGAGATGTTGCGTACAGCGTTTTGCGCTGCCACTAATATATTGTTTCATTTACTGCAGCATTTCAGATCCGTGCAGTGGAAATAAAGTGGAGCAGTACTGGGGTCATTCATTTCCGGTGCATGACCGCGGGCTGGATCTCGAACGGCGCTGGTGACCAATAGAGTGGGAAGTGTGCTGCAGGGAGAGCGGTCAGTGCGCATACAGAGAAGAATATTAATGTTTACTCTTTTGACATTATAAAGAACGCTTTGTAGCTCTAATCAGATAATTAATTGCATGTCGTCCTGCGTTACCGAGACGGATGGGGATCCTCTTGCTTCAATGCTTCAACTGTAAAACGAATAATGATTACGAGAATCACTGTTTACAGAGATGACCTTGAATCCCAAAGTTACTATATTGTGTTAACTTTTTTTCTGAATCGCTTATTCTTTCACACCCATCATGGCACGCATGCACATTGAAAATTTACCGATTTTTTTCAGTATTGCGAGCAGCTTTGATACATAATCTAACAAAGAATGCACTGGTATCGGATTGTGTTCAGAGGAGGCTCACCAAGATGATCGTGTACATTACAGGGTGACGTTATGACGTACGTTTGACGTCTCTGTGCCGGTGTTTGCTGGATTAACGTTAAATGACGTGTTGGGAGTGGGGTGGCGGGTGGTCTCATTGCAAACTCTCGTATGTTGGAAGTCTCAGGCTGCGTGGGCGTGAAGTGCCTGTTTCCCGACTCGGAGGACTCTAGGATTGCAGGGCATAGACGCAGAATAGAAAGACCTTCCTTGAAAACAGAGATGAGAAATAATTAGTTCAGCCAGAGGGTGATGAAACTCTCGAATTCCTTGCTAAGTACAATTGTGTAGTGCTCGTCATTGGTTATATTTAAAGCGGAGGCTGATAATTTCATGAGTAGTGAGGACGTGAATGATCATCCAATGTAGACAGGAAACTGCGCTGAGGTAGGATAATACATCGACAATAATGGTCTGCCGGAACAGACTCGATGGGCCAAATGGCCTTCGAGTTTACTCTATATCGTATGACCATCGGTGCAGATGCTGTTGTGTAATGGTCAAAAACGCATCATTCAAATAGGTAAATGGAACGTTTACATACAACGGACGCGGAACTGACAAACGTTACCTGATTTCAGGTTTTACTACACATACGATTTAATGATTAATAAGCAAGAGTTCCGGACAACTGTTTGTTACTGACAGGAAACAAATATTTGTTATAGATTTGTACTGGGCTTAAGGAAGGGATTGATAAAATGCCGAACAGTTGTTTGAAAAACAGACGTATTTGATGTCCCTAACGTCCTTCAACGGAGACACTTTATCCGACCACGTTTCTGCATTACAGGGAAAATGAAGCAACCCCACAGATCATCTGTACGGTTCGAACCTGATCACGCCGCCCAGTCCAAATTTTCGTTGTTTGTTCCAGAGGATTGCAAAAGGACTGCCCTGCCATGTTTCCCTATCATTGCGTGCGTGTCACATTGGATGTATACAATGAATGTCGGAAAACTCGGCATAGAAGTGCAACTATTAACGTGAAGTGGCCAGAGTGTGTATACTGTATCGTGAAAATCTGTCACTTTAACTTATCCCGGAAAGGTATTATTTCACCTCAGGAAGGATGGACAGGGCATTTCTAGACAAATACTGTATTCAGCGAGTACAACAAACATTTTGAGGAACGCCAGTTAAAAACTTACTTGTAATATTGGGAGATTGGGAGAGTGAATTTAATATGACCTTTGTTAATGAAGATCGGGTGCACATTCTGAAAATGGTTAATTCTTCTTCGATATGTGCCAATCACTGGTTAATTCAATTTAAAATTGTTCGTCGTTATTATTTAACATAGGAGAGACTATTCAAAATATTTCCTAACATTGACAATTACTGTGATAGGTGTAAAACTGATGTAGCCACTGTGTTGCCCTTAAGGCATCTGTTTAACTTTATTACATTTTCGCTTTAGTAATTCGTTTGTAAATATTTTCTAGTTAAATTTAAGGAAAATACCGGTTTGGAGAAACGGAAAGGAGGGGGCTTGTGTTTGCAGGATCAGCGCGAGAAAAGTTTTTTGTTCTACGCACGAGAAACATCACAGAAGCAATGCCGGATGTTCATAAGATAATCGATATGTTGAACTAAAAATGTTAACGCTGATTCTGTTAAAAGTAATGACGGTTGATAAAGTTTATGTTCTTTGTTATTTAAAGAGTTGCGGATAGTTAGTGTTGAAGTATTTAAAGCAAGTCGATGGCGTAGGTAGATTCTGACTGTATGTCGTATTTTAATGTATTATAGTTTGTCGTAGTTTTACTTTTGCAAGTATTTATGATGTAAATGCGATGCCAAGAAGGAAACAAATACTGTATATATTTTTGTATAAAACAGTATAAATACTGTTGTTTTATCAACAGTTTTCACCACACGTCAATGTGGAAGAGTGAACAGTAAACGGTTAATCTCACTGGGATCGCGCCTCATTGACTCTGGTTTATACTGTGTGTTTAGTTCAGAGTTTTTACACCTGTGCGAGAAAACTATAACCACTTTGTCACATATGTTTTGGTCATGTTCTTCTTAAAAATATTTTTGGAAATCTTTATTTTCTACAACTTCTAAAGTTTTGAAAATTAATTTACAATCTAATATATTGACTGATCTATTTGGAATAGTTCTGCATCATATTCAGGGTATTTCATTTTCGGACCAACATAGAATTGCATTTGTTACATTGCTGGCAAGAAGGGCTATATTATGAAAATGGAAAGATACATCTGTCCCCACATTAATTGAATGGTTTTCTCAAGTAAACTTATGTCTTAGTTTGGAAAAAGAATAGTAGAACTTTTGATCCTCGATTCGATTTTGAGAGAAGATGGGGCTCTTTTGTAATAAATTATCATTTAATTTGAATTATTTTATTTGGTTTCTTCCAATTTTATTTTATATAAATACGAATTGGCGGTTGATCATTCTTCTTTATATATTTATATAGATGATGTTAAGATGTATTGCTCTGGGAGTTGCTTCATAATGTTACTTTTTCTTTTTCCTTCTCTTGTAGTTAGTGGGGTTTCCTTTGTTTTAGTAAGTTGGGCTTCTCTTTTATCTTTTTTTTCTTTATAAAAAGTATTTTTTTTCATTATCATATATTATTCTTTTTTGATAAGCTTTTTTCTCCGGCTTTGATAATTATGTATATATCAACTTGTTGAAGTTTTTTTTTTACAATTTTATAGCTGTAGAAGATTATGTATCAACAAATAGATTCTAAAATCACAAATGAAAAACTTGCTTGGACGACCGCTGACGCTGGATTTCCGAAAGCATCATAATATTGAACACGTTTAACTCTGCAGTAAGCACTGTCTCACCATTTTAACAAAGAAACTGATGGGAGAGAGCGCAGCAATCTTCAGCTGCTCCCTGAATTTGGTCTGGGTCACACTGTAAATAAAGGTGTTTGTGCAGCAGCTGAAAAGCTGAATGATTGCCCCCGCATACTGAGCCAGCGACAGTCGGATAGACGTTTCCAGGTCGGTGTAGAGGCACCTCAGGAAAATGAAGACCAGGGTGTTTGTCGCCCAGCATAGGAGGAAATTCGCCGACAGGGTGAAGAGCAGAAAGATAGACTGTCTCCGGATTTTCATCTCCGGATCCTGTTGCTTCTCGCCATTTCCTTGTCCCCTGAGTCCCCTACGGACTCGACTGGACGCCAAGATCTGTCTGACGGTCAGAATGTTGAGGAAAAAAATAAGGAAGAAAGGAAGCAGCGGATTCAACAGACGATCCGCCCAGTAAAACCACTCGAACTCAGGCTCCATGTGAAGACCCCACTTGCCAATGCATTGATTCGAATAAATTCGGTCCCTATGCAGAAAGTAGTAAGGGGCGTTCTTTATACAGAACACGACGCATATTGTCCCTATAACCCATCCGGCAACTCTTGGATTACAGTACTTTCTCTGTATCTTAGACCAGCAAATGGCCACAAAGCGGTCGAAAGTGAACGCTACAGTCAGCCACACGGAACAATCTAAAGACACGTAACACAAGACGTAGTGGAGTAAACAGAACGGAACTGGCAGCTGAAGCCAGTCTACCTGGTATATTTTAGCTATCTGGTAGAACAGGACTTCGATGATCACCACCGTTAGATCGGCCACGGCCATCGCCACCAGATACCGAGTGATACCTTTAGAGAGACCACACTTTCCTCGGCTGAGTGTCACGATCGCTATTAGGTTGGCTGTCGAAAAGAAAACAAAAGTTGAGTTAAGACATGTCACACTTCCAAGTAAACCGAGTTTCCCAAGTTAGTTCTTACATTACAGTTCATTTTGTGTCAATATTTTTAATCTGAACCTTTACATATGTACGGAGACATGTTGGGCGAAATTCGGCATCTGAAATTTTACGACAAACCAACATTGGATTAAAATTTTTGCTGTAGAAAGTCTGCGTACTATGGAGGAATGTACCACTCAATGAGCACTATCAATCTGTTCTCCTAAGGCATGTTCCCCAATCGGGGCAACATCTTTGTAAATCTCCTCTGCACCCTTTTTATAGTTTCCTCATCTTTCCTGTAGTGAGGTGACTAGAACTAAGCATAGTACTTCACATGCGGTATGACAGGGGTCCTATATAGCTGCACCATTATCTTTGTGCTCCTAAATTCAATCCCACTGTTGATGACGGCAAATGCACCGTTACCTTCTTAACCAGGGAGTCAACCTGTGCAGAACCTTTGAGTGTCCTATGGACTCGGACCACAAGATCCCTCTGATCCTCCACACTACCAAGAGCAGTACCATTAATGACATATTCTGCCATCATATTTGACCTACTAAGATCAGTCACCCCCCACTTATTTGGGTTGAACACCACCTAAGTTCCTCGAATCACTTAATGTAAGAATGTGCACATTGGTTGTCCGAGTACCAGTCAGTAAGGCATCATGGAAATGTGGGTAAAGATACAGCTATTCCAACCATTCCCCTACATCCTAAACCGTAAGAAATTCTAAACCAGTCGGTATGCAGATGCTGGAAATCCAGGTTAATACAAATACAATTCACGTCAGGCTGTACCTACAGACGGGAATAAGGAGTCGACAGTTTTGGGGGAGGAAATCCATCAATTTTACCCTTCTGCCTTATGCACCACTCCAAAGCACCAACAGAGCTGTCTCTGAACTGCTTCTTTCGTTTAGGGATACGTATAATATACTGATGGAAATCGGAGAGGCAGCATTTCTGAAACCAGAGAGAGAGATTTACGTTTCTGGCCAAGACTCGTCATGATTTGGTGATCGGCTCACACTCTCCTATTATATCTTATATCCCAATCCATTCTGGTTCAGCGCAAGGTCCAAGGAATTTAATTCTATTTAATTCTATTTTTCATTTAACTCCAAAAACTACAGCACAATTCACACCTGTAAACAGGAAATATATCTATTAATGGATTAAAAAGGAAGTACAAATAACGAGTGAGATGAATTAATAATATATCACAATCTGACGAACAGAAACCATTTGATATCACCACAGAAGAAATGCTTACCAGGGACGCCGATGACTGCAATAACAGGGTAGCATATTTCCATTGCTCTATCCATCGGATATTTATGTTCTGCGGCTGGAGTACTTATTACTGTTTAGAGGTGCAGGAGATTTCGGACTGTAAATCCGCTAATTATTCAAAATAGCTCCAACGGATTAATGTAGACCCACAGGAGAAATGTAGCACAACGAAACACAATGCACAGTCTGTGATGAATACCAGCGGAATTAAACTTTCTCCCTTCAATTGCAAGACTTTTATGGTTTCGGTGTGCCCTGATAGTTCAAGTAAAATAAAGGGATTGAAAGGTCCATCTTTTATAACACATTCGTTTAGCCGATGTTGAAACCAACTTGCATAATGTCTGGTGTTAATGATCGTTACATCATTAGTAATTCAGCATTGGTTCCCTTCGAGACTTGGATCCCCAGTGGAGCAGCAAAATTATCTCTGCCAGAAACGTAGCATTAGCAGTAATTATGACGTTTTCATTCCATTGCTTCAGAATTTGGGGCTCCTTTCAAGCAAAAGAATTGACAGGCCTATTCTTCCATCCTGTCAACGTAGCTGTCTGAACAGCGCGAATATCTCAATCGGACAAACACGTTCCAGCTGTTGTGATTTGCAGTGGAATACCTCATTAATATGAGACACCGCTTTGTCACTGATGTCACTGCTCCTCAAGAAATACCTGTGGTTTTGATGTCACCACCACACATGGTCACCAGGACCAGAGAAACATAAGGTCATTGAATGCTATAGCTCAGAGACAGACCTTTTCGAACATCAAGCCCATGCCAAGCTATGATGTTGCCCAGTACCTTCGACTCACAATCAGATAATAGCCGCCAGGTCCCACGATTCGATGACCCAATCGAGGATTCACTGACGTTTTGAAAACCAACCTGTATCGAGCCGCTGTGCTCTCAGCTGATGTACATATCTCTGAGTGAATAGTTTCCTAATGTTTTATTTAAATACATCACCCTTAATCTGTCACCGATCCTAGTCTCACCCAAAATCAATCGGAAATGACTGCTTACGTTTACCCCAACTTTGCCTTTCATAGTTAACTGTCATATCTCCGCTCTTTGAGAATAAGGTCATAACCTGTCGAACACTTGCCAATAAGACATCAAATCACTGAAATATCCTTGGACGTTATCTCTACACTCTTCCATTTGTATTGAAATCCTTCCTGGGCTATGTGAGCAGAATTGTACCAATACCTAACTTCAGATCTTAACAGCGTCCAACATATCGGCAGAGCGGATATAACTGTTTCGGTCCTCTCGTCTATTCGTTCAGTATGCAATCATTCCAATGATCGGCATTACTCACGGAGACCATACTATAAAATATGCCAAACATGGATTAGAAGAGATAACAGAGAGAAGATTGTTGTTATTCATTTCGAGAGGTCTGGAGATTCAAAACAAGGATGTGACACTAGGGATTTATAAGGGACAGGTTTGACTGTGGACACAGCGTTGTGAAAATTGTGTAATTGGGGAGCCTTAACTAAGAAAGGGTGTTCCGCCAGCTGAGCCCGTCCAGAGGAGATACAAGTGAATGGCCGAAGGATTGAAGCGGAGTGGGAAGCGTTGAATACCTCGGACCCTGTACTCATTAGATCTAAAAACAGTGAAGTTGGAGAGATGGGATCTGCAGAGGTTGCCTCGTGCATTAAAGATGATCTTTCAAGAATGAATAGATTCTGTCATCGTATCAGATGACTGGAAAATTGCAAGTGTTACTCTCCAGTATCAAAAGGGTGGGAGGCATCGGGAAGAAAACTTATAGACCTGTTAGACTGTATCAGTGATTGGGAAGTTGTTGAAATCGATTGTTAAGGATGAGATTTTGGAGTACCTGGAGACACATGACAAGATGGGGCAAAGCCAGCATGGTTCCCTGAAAGGAAAATCTGGCCTAACAAACTTACAGCAATGTTCTGAGGAAATTACATGTAGGGTAGACAAAGAAGACGCAGTAGACGTGGTGTACTTGGATTTACAGAAAGCCTTCGACGAGGCTCGCGCAGGAGGCTGCTTAGCAAGATAAGAGCCCGTGGAATTACAGGGATTTTACTAGCGTGGGTGGATCATTGGCTGGTCAGCAGAAAACAGGTAGTGGGAATGAAGGGATCCAATTCGGGTTGGCTGCCGGTTACCAGTAGAGTTCCACAGTGACTGTTGGGACTGTTTCTTTTACTGTTACTGTTACTTTTTATTTGTACATCCCATTCCCATTCTGTTATGTCTACCCATGGCCTCCTCTACTGTCAAGATGAAGCCACACTCAGGTTGGAGGAAGAACACTTTATAGACCGTCTGCGTAGCCTCCAACCTGATGGCATTATCACTGACTTCTCTAATTTCCGTTCATAGCCCTCCTCCCCTTTTCACCCCATCACTGATTTATTTATTTTTTCCCTCCTTCCCCCCTTTTTTCCACTCTCTCTGTCCATCAAACTGCCTGTCCTCCGTCTCCTTCTGGTGCCCTCCTCCCCCTTTCTTTCTCCCTAGGCCTCACGTTCCATGATTTTTTATCTTTTTACCAATCACCTTTCCAGCTCTTAGCTTCACCCCACCCACCCAGGTCTTCTCCTATCATTTCGCATATCCCCCTCCACCTCCTACTTTCAAATCTCTTACTATCGTTTCTTTCAGTTAGTCCTGACGAAGGGCATCGGCCCTAAACGTCGACTGTGCTTATTCCGATAGATGCTGCCTGGCCTGCTGCGTTCCACCAGCATTTTGCGTGTGTTGCTTGAATTAACAGCATCGGCAGATTTCCTCGTGTTTGCTTTTTAAAAAGACTGGAGTAGTCCGCGGACGCCAGCAGGACCATGTGAGACTCGGGAAACCTTGACGCCCTTTAACGTAGTCGACAGAGCAAGCATTCGTGAAAGTAACTGAGTTTCGGAACAAGCACAGACATTAGTAGGCACCCTCGGCGCCAGCAGACTGAGGTCCAAAACGCTGATGAACGTCCACTGGTTCCATTAATGGTGTCAGGACCTTATATCATCGTGTGAGAAAAAACACCCTCCCATGTTGAGACATAAACAAGCGTTTATTAATCGGATTTGCAAAAGAACATCGGTGGCTTTTGGTGGCTTTTGGTCACCGAATTACAGGAAGAATATTAATAAGGTTGAAAGAGTGCACAGAAGGTTTACAAGGATGCTGCCGGGACTTGAGAAACTGAGTTACAGAGAAAGGTTGAATAGGTTAGGACTTTATTCCCTGGAGCGTAGAAGAATGAGCGAAGACTTGATAGAGGTGTATAAAATTATGATGGGTATAGATAGAGTGAATGCAAGCAGGCTTTTTCCACTGAGGCCAGGGGAGAAAAACAAAAATAAAAACAAAGGTCATGGTTAAGGGTGAAGGGGGGAAAGTTTAAAGGGAACAATAGGGGGAGGGGGCTTCTTCACGCAGAGAGTGGTGGGCGTGTAATGAGCTGCCAGTTGAAGTGGTAAATGCGGGCTCACGTTTAACATTTAAGAAAAACTTGGACAGGTACATGGATGAGGGGGCATGGAGGGATATGTTCCAGGTGCAGATCAGTGGGACTAGGCAGAATAATTGTTCGGCACGGCCAAGTAGGGTCAAAAGGCCTGCTTTAATGTTGCATTAAAATTCCAAGTGCCTTTGTTACCATGGATTTTTTTAAAATATTCTCTTCTTTTTGAAAATAGTCTTCCCTTTTATTTCACCTTTCGAAATGCTTGGCTCTATCGATACTGACACTCTGTTTCATCTCTCACTTATTTGTCGACTCTCAGAATATGTCTCCGCCCTTCTATTGAGTCTCTACTTTCTCAAAACTACAGGCCGTGCCACCTTTCGTCGTATCGTCAGCACTTTTTCCATAGAGCCATCAATTCCGTCATGTAACGTAAAAACGCGTTCCCTACACATACCCCTGTAAAACAGCACAAGTCACCGGCAGCCAATCAGAAAAATTTATTAAATGCTCTCCTGCCAATCAGCTGGTACTTTATCCATTCGAATACATTTCCTGTGATACAATTGACTGTGAACGTGTTAAGCAACCTCATGTTTCATAGATTGTTCAAGGCTTTCTGAAAATCCAAACACACAACATCAACCGACCCTCGTTTGACTACACTCCTCGTTCTTTCTTCAGTGAATTTAAATAGATTTGCCTGGAACAATTTACTCTAGAGAAAACCATGCTGACTACGACCCATTATATCCTGTCTCCTTTCAAACCGAAACCACATCACTAACAATCGATTTCAACATATTGTAAGCCACTGAGGTCAGACGAACTGGCATTTTTTTTTCTTATGCCTCTCCTTGTTTTTGTCGAGCAGTGTGGCATTTACGATTTTCCATTCCCTTGTAACTATGCCAAAATAAATTGATTCTTGATTGATCATTAATAATGCGCCAGAATCTCTTCAGACCCTTCTTTCTGAATCTTGGGGTCTTATAATACTTTTGTCTAGCTTACCTTGTACTTCAACCTTTCCTTCTTAATGTTTTTTTTTCTTTCCTCCGTTCGAATCTAAAAGAATCCCAATTCACCAACTTCCCGATAATCTTTGCCCTCGTTGCCTTTTATATTGCTGTTGATTAATCGTGTTCGCCACGGTTGGGTCATCATGCCTTTAGAATACTTTTTCCTCCTTGGGATGTCTATATCCTGCAACTTCTGAATCGCATCCGTAAATTAGAGTAATTTCTGTCCTTCCTGTATGTACCACGTGCGTTGTGCTTTGCGCTTTTCACAATGAAGTTTGCATCGTGGCCCGGGAGGTCTCATGTTTCGTTTGATTGTATTAATGTACGATTCGCTGGTAATTAACCTTGAAACTTGAAATCGGGGCAGAGTTTAATGCACAATTGTGAATACATTATTGAATTGCTACTCCCCGCACCCACGGTGAAAGGTGCAAACTAGAAGTGGATGTATTAGAGATTTAATAAGATTGTCAGGTTCATTGCTGGAATAGGCAGGCAGTAACCTTTTCCCATAAGGCAGTTCTAATATCAGACGGCATTTCTTTAAAAGTGATAA